>NW_020447630.1:593407-622042 GCF_003343035.1 Apteryx rowi
CGCCTCGGCCCGGCGCCCCCGGCGCGACGCGGCGCGGCGGGGGGGGCCGGGGGCCGCGGTGCGAAGTTCTGTGCGAGTTTTCAGGGAAACGGCCACATCTTGGCCCAGGCCACTCTGCGTTTGGTAGAGCCAGCCATCTTTTGTGGAGGGCGTCTATTGTAGCGCTGCAACTTACATAGGCGTATATATATATATACACACGCATATGCACGCACATGCACATACATATGTATGTATGCATCTGTATGCTCATGCACACACATGCACCTACATACCTATCTATACACACACACACAATTCTGTTTTCTAATAGGTAATGTGTGTGTGTTTTTTGTTTTAATTTTATTTTGAGGTAGGGTTGATTCTTCCCTCTTAAAATGAAGGGGAAGCATCTTGCTTAAGATATCTTGTTGACGTAGCATTGCTATCTTACTTATAGAGTGCTAAATCTGTTTTACTAGCATTGGTGGAAAACGAAATATAATAAAACCCACTGTTTTTATGTACTTGTTAATGTACTATTTGGAGGAAATGGTTAAAGAGCAAGCTTTAAGCATAGACTATTCCGTGATGTGGTGCTTGTATTATCAATAAAGAGAATTTGGGGGAGAACTAGCCTGTGGTATAGAGACACAGTCCAGCTGATGCTTAGTTTGTGTCTGTGTGACGGGGGGAGATAATGGGGAGCGGAACACGACTTCTGCTTTCTGCTCAGCAAGTGCAGGTATTCATTTGGTGTGTTGGGCAACACCATTGGTTGTAGTCTGGTATACAGCCCACTAGTTCTCAAGTGGTGTATGTGTTGTGGCAGGGTGACTGGCCTAATGAAATCAGTGCTGCTTCATTGAACGACGTATAAAAGATTGCTAAAGATCAGAGTGATCATGGTCTTTCTTCTCCTTCAGACTTCCTACAGGCACTGAGCACATTGCCTCTTTGTTGTTCCCTTAGCTATGCTAGCGCTTTTCTTGTTGTTTAATTGAACTCTGTCTAATTTAAACACTTAACAACTTCTCACCTTACTGGTGGTTACTAGCGTTCTAGCACCTGTTCACAGAGGAAAACATAATGGCAGAAAGAGGTTTACAATATAAATGTTTAAGTTCAGGTGTTGTTAAGCTCAATGATCATCTCTGTTTCAACAGCAACTGTTTTATGAATAAAATGCCTGTTGGGACTCTTGTATAGCAGACTTGTGTTTCAGTTTCTTCTCCATTTCCCCCTTCCCAATCTGTTCTCACTCTGTGTGGAGGCAAATGTTTTAAAGTACCTTTTTTTACCATTCTGGCATATGACTAATTAAATGGGATTCTACTGTACATCACCCATGAACTTTCTCCAGCAATGCATGATCAAGACACAGTACCTTTACCAAGTCCTTCTGGAGTGTTTCATAACCTAGCTCTTTTACAAAGAGGCACTACTTTGACAAATGACTTGTAATTTCTCTTGTATGCATATTAATACAGATAATGTTTCTTCACTTTAAAAAATTTTTTTAATGTCTATTAGTATTGCAAAGATAACACAACTCAGAGTGAACTTAAATCTCCTTACTTATCCAAACATCCTATCTGTGTAGGTCTGTTTAAATAGTTGTAATTGCATAGGTGTTAGTGCAGAATCTTTTTTTGTCAGTGCAAGATGGAGGGAGTTCACTTGAGTATTAAGGCTGACATTTAACAATGCTTTTGCTTTTATTTTTAAATGTGAAACATGGAAATCTTTGATAAGAAATCACTGAGAAGAGAAGATGGCTTTCTGTGGTATTAGAGAGGAACTCAACTGAGTACAGCAGCCCTCTACTTGCTCAATTTCTTTAGTATGATAAGGTTTGGTTTATTGATATTTCCAACTTGTCTATGAATATCAAGCAGTAGTAATCATTTAATGGTGTTACCAGTTATGTTTATAAAATGAGAAGC
This sequence comes from Apteryx rowi, assembly GCF_003343035.1. NCBI lineage: Eukaryota > Metazoa > Chordata > Aves > Apterygiformes > Apterygidae > Apteryx > Apteryx rowi. The sequence goes on from NW_020447630.1 coordinate 595,333, forward strand.
TAGTAACTTGAATACAAAAATATTTAAGGAATAGCACTGTGAAAATAAGCATTCACTTCAGCTCTAATAACACTGTTCACATTTTGAAGTTCCTGACTTCTCGTTTCCTCAGAGAAGAATGCCTTCCCCCAGCCCCATAAGGCTGTAACCTAGTCATCAAGTCGTATCAGTTATACATTCCAGAAAGCATTAGTCATCCTTTGATCTGTGAAATGCAAAAAGTTTGGGGCAGCTACGGTAGAGATGCATACCTCTTTGGCACTGTTTTCATCAGTGAGTGACTCCTGGTGTACTCACTTTGGAAACTGATAATAACACTTTTTCATACAGTAGGAATAGGAGAAAAGTCAAATAAAATCTAACCCTCCTCCCAAACTTGTGCTTTCAGCAATTTTAATAGGTACTGAATTATGCTGAGTGCAAAGGCCTGCTTTAATGTTTGTTAACAACTACTGTGTTGTTTTGAACATGACTGAAATGCCATATGCAGTGTGTCTTGATAGCTATTATCTGGTATTCTTGAAGTTTTGTTTGCTATTGCTTTTTTTTTTTTTTAACAATGCACTGTGACAGCGTGTATTTATTTAGTCATTATAAATTTAAATTTATTTTAACTGGTGTTCTCCAGTGAGTCTGAGATTTCAAAGAAGCTTTGAAATATCTTTCCAAAATATGTAAAAGAATCCTTCCTAAAAAATGTGACAAGCTTTCAAATCTTCCCTAAAATCTTTGTTAGAATTCAGTGAGAACTATCAGGACTAACATTATCTTTTCTTTGTGTTTTCAAAGTTAACTGGAAAAATCTACCAGTATTCTAAAGGATATTACCTATCTATCTATGTTTTAAATGATCCCTTGAGTTGCAAATCTAGCAGGATGAATTTATCTAAATTGTGTACTGAACTGAATGTTGTACAGTTATTCAAAATAGTATTTTAGATTTCTGATTTGTTTTCAGATATTATGGTATGTTCCTCTCTTGGTCCTGTACTTTATTTTTGTAGTAAAATAACACTTCAAGGTTTTATTATTATTACTATAGAACAGGGGACCGGCAAATTTGTGGTAGCAATCTCTTTCTTCTCTCTTTTTGGTTACAGGTTGTTTATGGGGCAGGATGAGCAGAATTCAGTGTTACTCTCTTCTAGGTTTCGTTAAAACGTGTAGAGTATGCAAGGCTGAATAGGTTTCCTTAATTCTGTGGAAAGAACTGAAGGGAAAGAATAACTAGTAAAGGTGTAGCCTCCATCAAATCGGTAGCCCCTGAGGCAGTGTAGCAGTGGTTATGAGCCTACTACCGTAGTGGCCCTTCCCAGGCATGAATATGTCTCTCCATGAACCTCAAATGGCAAGGAATGCTGCACTAACCATAATTAACTTTAAAATTTTCATACATCAATTGTTAAAGGTAAAATGCGTTTAGGTTAGTAAATGTGTTGCTAGAAAACCAGTCTTTTATCTGGCTCTTTGTAAATCTTTGATTGTTTTGGGCAGTTGTCTCTGTGATGCTCACAGGTATGAGTACCTTGCTTATCATTGTTCTAAACATGTCTCTACCATGCCAGGAACATCTGTATTTCTAGAGAAAATCAGTTCTTCCTTCTGCTTCATCTAAGCTCTTAAGCTGTTCTTCTAAAATTCAAGTCCCTCCAGAACAGGATAGCGTGGGTGCTAAGAGGTATAGCTTGGAAGCCTGAACTGTACAAATGTGTTACAGTGAGAGGCAGGGGAAATGCAGTGTATTCACAGAAGCGTGTAAATTCCTGGAAGGGTGTCAGGATGGTTGGTGGTGCAGACGAGGACAGGATGATACCAGGGAGGAGGCTGTGTGTGAATTCCTTTCCACTGTTAGTGACATTCTTGATGCTGAACTTCTGTCCTGTGCTAACATGTTCACTGACAGTTAGCTAGTGCATGTTAGAGCTGTGATGGATTGGGTATAATCATTGCTGTTTCATTTCAGGTAGTTGTGGGGTGGGGGAAAACTGCTTTGGAGGTAGGTGAAGAGAGTATTAGTGATCTCCCAGCTGCTACTGTGAGGCTGCTGAAAGCGAAGGCAAACACAGAGCTGCTCAGGAATGGGAACTGTCTGGCGAGGAGTTTGCTAAATATTGGTTCTGATAGCAGTAGGTATGGATGGTGACGAGGAATGATTCAGATGGGTACGACAGCGTGCCCTGAGCTGATGCTCATTTGTGTGGCCCCTTGGAAAGCTTAGAGAACAGGCATATGAGTCAGTTGATGTCTGAACAGATTCCTGAGGGCTTTGAGCAATGAAATACTCTTTTGATGTTTGATTCTTCCTTTGTTCTGGGAACGGGACTTTTGTATAAACAAGAAATACCAGACCTTGATACTTATTTTTTTCTTCTAGCCGGAACAGCCTGCAAGATGCCTGACTCTTTGCTAGCTTCTGAGTCAAAATGATGTTAGGTTTGAATTTGTGTTTCTAGAATGCTCATTTTTTTCAAATGATGGAGTTTATTCCTAGTTTTAGGTCATACTTGTCTCTTTTTCCATCCTTCTGGAGATGGGATGATGAAAGCAGAAACATATGCACAGATGGGGGGTTGGAGTTGGGATAGTCTGTCTGCATGGCCTTTGTAAAGGTGAGAGTGCCTTAGTGCTGTTTTGCACGGGCTATGCCCACCACTGTATTTGCTATAATGGTATCAGCTGGGATGGTAACTTGAAATATCTCTTCACAAAGTGACTGGGCTCATGTTGACACTCAGTAATGATTTCCTCATCATGTCCCTGGCCCAAGTATGGTGTCTGCAAGCCCTAATTACCTCTTTGAACTTTATTCCTGATGTCCATGGTATTCTTCTCATCTGACTTTCATCCAGTCTTTTCCTTATCTTGGCAAATTGTGTTCCTTCTCTTGTCCTTCTAGTTATCTGTGTTGCTAGCTCTTCTGGTGTTCTTTGATCCTGAGCCTTTTGATAAGTCTGCTAACTGTACTGCCGGTGAAGTTCATCGTTCTGCTTTACATTGTCAGGCTTTCAGGTGTGTACAGCTGAAAGAATTCACTGCTGCAGAACATTGAGTGAGGTAAAAGTATCACCTAAATTCAAAATTCTCTCTTACTCAACACTGTATTTCTAACCATCTGCCATCTTTTGAAGGTAACTGTGATAATGGTTAGAGATATCTACCTAGACCCTTTCTGGAAAAACTGCAACTCATAATTTAAAGTAAGGTTTAAATTTTTGTTGTTCCAAATGTGTTATACTTACTGCAGTGCTGACTTTCAGATTCTGTTCCCAAGCTGTGGTAAATGGGCCGTAGGGCCATATAGTCAGACTCCAGAACTTTTCAGTTCTGTGTGCTTGTGGTTTGCAGGAAAGTTCTGGGATTGATAGATGTTGCTGTCTTGCTTAACTACATTCCCTGCTTTACTTCCTGTGACTTACTCCTAGCACTGGAAAGATCCAGTGTTAATTTCTACTGAGTTTCTGCATTTTCATCTAAATTGCACGTGAAAATTAGGCATTTGCTTCTTTCTCAGTTATAGGTCTCCTGCCGCCATTGACTTAATAGCCTGTAGTTAAGTTTTTACTCCAAGACCTGGAGTACCATGTAGCACTTGAATTTCCTGCAGCTCTGGAACATCCACAGACTTTATGTGGCATAGTTGTAGCTCGGTCAACTATTTTAGTAACTCCTTAAGTATGGAGGATATGATTGCAAAGCTTAATGAACTGCTGCTTACCGTTAGTAACCATGGTCACCATCACGTTTGAATTGGCATTTGGAATATTCTTGAAGCACCCATGAAGAGAGTTGCTGTTGCTTAGCTGATGAGCAGTAACTTATTAAACTGTGATAACAGGCATCTGCAATGGCTGACCTAATCTGCACAGCCTTGAAGTCCACCCAGGTTGTGGGGATGGGGGGGAGACAGCACAATCAAGAGTTTAAAAACAAATGGAAATGCATGCATAGGGTTACTGCATCAGTCTCACTAGTGTGTTAGGTTGGTATGGTATAGTTTGACAGTCCACCAGCTGTCTAACAATATTAGGTGGTGGGTTTTTTGTAAGTATGGTCAAGAGAAGAGTTTGTTCTTATCACTCTAAAATAACTAGATATATTTATGGGGTGCTGCTGCCAAAATGGAGGGGTGATGTGATAGGAAGCATGAAGGTTTGAAAACTAAACAAGCTGACGAGGAACGTGGGCACCGAGTAGGAGTGGAAGATAGTCCTCTGGTAGAGACTGACAAGTAAAACTGCAGAAAAACAGAGAGGAGGCAAGAGGAGGCTTCTCTTAGGGACTTGTTAAAAAGGTGCCTGGAGAAGTAGGAGGAGAATGAGGGGATGCGGAGTTGTGGAAGGCGAGGAGGACAATGCAGTGCAGCTGGCTGTGCCCTGTGTGGCCGGACGCTGCCTGGGGAGGGAGGCTGGGCAAGTGTTACAACTGCTGAGCTATCGGATCTTTAATCCGATCGTCTTTAAGAGCCGATTCTGTGGGGTATAAAGTGCAGGAGCAAACTTGGAGAGGGCTGAAGATGGAGCTGGAGAACTCCAAAACTGCTGGGGCATGGGAGGAGGGAGGAAGAGCAGTAACTAGAGAGGAGAAGTGGTTCATTGCAGGGTTGATGGGTATTTTTGGTGGTTCTTTTGTTTGGCTGTTTTTTCTAAGACACTAAGCATGCTTGTCTTGTGGAAGGAAGGGGAGATAGAGGAAAGTGGGAGATGAAGAAGAAGAGCAAGAGCTGAGCAGGAGAGAGAGCTGAAATATGTCAAGGAGATGAGGATCTAGGAAGTAAAATCCCACTTAGTCCTATGTTTGTCTTCTAGATGTTAATTGTTTTCAAACACAACTGAAATGAATTTCCTTATGTGCATGGGTATATTAACTTTGAATTTGAGAAGCTGAAAGGAAAGAGGTGAAAGACTTCTCCAAGAACAACTCATTTTTCAGAAATATTTGTTAAGTGTGACTATTTTGAGTGGTCTCAGACACAGAATTTTAATTTGGTAGATCTCTGGCACACTTTTCATGTAGGAAACAGTTGTGCATATTGATTTCCCAAAACTCTATACAGAAGAAACTGTTTAAGAAACCAAATGATCTCATTAAGATGTGAGACTGTAGGAAAATGTAAATAGCCAGTTATTGTTTGGCTACCTAAGAACTTGGTCTTTGATTAAGTAGGCTACCTAATCAAATGCCTAATATTAATCACTTAAGCAAAACATCAGTGGTGTTACATAGATGCTTAATTAGGCATATGTTTAAGAACCTTACCTACCTAAGGTGGGTTTTAGAGTGAAGGTGTGTGAATGTTCTCCTAATACTCCTCTGCCACATTGGTTTTGGTAACTGGTAAGATTTCAGTCCCATTGTCATTAAAACCATAAACTTTTGTAGTTGTTAATGGAGATCATGTATTTCCTATTCTGCAAATCTAATCACTGCTTAATTAAAAGCACTCTCTAGGGTTGTTATTTATACACTGTATTAAGAGTATCTAGTTTTGTATTAATACATTTTGGTGGCAGTTTAGAACTTTAGAACTCTTCTTTTAGAACTACTCACGTGTTAATATTTTTCTTCATTGAATATTAGAACCTCCTGAATATATTTAATCCTGGAAATGAACTTTTTATGCTTAAATCGTATTTTTGTTTCGAAAAAAATACTTTATTCAACTTTTACAAGATTTTTTTTAAAGTAAAATAAAACATATGTGAATATATATATATTTTTTTAATGTGAAAGACTCCCCCCCACCGACTGTTCAGTGTCTAGTTCCACAGGAGACTGTTTGAACCCAATCATATACACCTTTCAAAAATAATTGTTGCTAATTTCCACTGAAGTTGCATTTCATGCCAGAATTAGAGAGTCAGATCCTTTATTTAGCAAAAGATTTCATAATTCTGTGTTATACAAGTGAATTAACATAAATTATGGTGGTTAATTAGTGTTGAATGAACAGAAGGGATTGATTATTTTTGTTTGTTTATTTGCATTCAGATCAACAGCTTTGATTAGTATCTCTGATAGAAAACCAGAGCTGCGTAAGCTGCTTCAAGCAGATTACAAATAATGTGGCTGGTGTATTAATCCAGAGCTCTTGGTAGATGTTGACAATGATTTCTAGACCACTGTGCTGTATTCTCTTTGGAATTTTCTGTTGTTTTTTTTATACTGTATGTGTAGATGTTATTTGGGGTTTTATGCTCCTAATGTAATTTGCACAGATTTCAGACTGGGGAAACTCTAAAGATTAAAAAAAAAAAAAAAAAAAAGTGGATGAGAATGGCTTCTTTTCCATTAATGCAAACATTTGAGCGGGGAGGGTTTGAGTGGTCTATTCAATGTGGCAAGTAGTGTATTGTAGTTTTTCAAGCCTATGCAGTTATTAAGAACTCCTAATTCCTAATACTATATTACCTAATACAAAATACCTAATAGATACTATATTGTATTTAAAAAAAAGAAAAGAAAGTAAAACCAACTTTCCTTTCCTAAAATGCTTTTATTTTCCATCAGTCTGCATTACAAATTAAATTGGATGGAACTTAAAGAGACAGGGATACTTATAAAATGTAAAAGCTTTGTTACAATTGTGGTCTAAACTGGTAGTTATGGAACAGGTTTTCCCTATGTATTTCAATCCACAAGACTCATAATACATCAGGCAGATACTATACATATTTAAATTATTAATTATCTTAACATAAGCTAATATTTACTTATTTTTGTATTAGAAAAGGATGAACAACTTTTACATACTTAAAATTTGCTTCACACTGTGTTTGAATAGAAATGAGAAAGAAGTTCAAATGTTAAAAAACAAACAAAACAACCTCCCTTATTCAAAGTACTTGATGTTGAATAAAGAAGCAACAAAAGTGATGAAAACATGTTTTGTGTATATGGCAGCTGGTTAGTCTAAACAAAGAAACATTTATGTAAATAAGTTAGCTGAGCTTGTGCTTCTAGTCAAAAGAATTTCACAATTTTCACAATTTTAGAAGTGGCAGATGCCATCCTTGCAACTCATTTTTAAGTCAAAACTAGAAGAGGAAATATACTATTCTTTTTTTTCCAACTTTTATATCATTTCTCAGCTTTCACTGAACTGGTGATTGAGCGATTGAGTGGTTGAGAACTTAGCAAGTTGGGAAACTAACCTAGCAAAACCAAGATGATGTTGTCCCCGCTCTGTTAGAGAAGATGGTTGCTGGTTCGGCACATCCTCCAGCGCAGTTCTGGAGGGCGGCTCACCCCAGCCCCCTGCCTTGGTTTGAGCTGGAGCGTCGGCAGCTGCTGTACGTGAAGGTTCAGCTTGGCGTTCAAAAGTCTGTTCTCACCATGCTGCCCAGCTGCAGCTTGCGGGTAGCCTGGGAGGGCATGGCGAGATGTCCGTGGAATGATCTCACCTTTCTAGTGGGGGGTGCGTGTGTGTATATATACACGCACATTTATTTATTTATTTTTTGGATAGAATCTTGTTCAAGGTACCCGATGGTTCCTGAGAAATGCATGGCAGTCCATGAGGAGCTCTGCGGTTAGTTACTTCAGGAACTGTTTAAATAGATCAGACTTTAGGCTGGGCATTACCGCACTGTACTTTTTGTCCGAGTGGCCAGTACTTCATCATGGGACTAGACCCGCTGCGGACGTGTGCGCTGAGGCTGCATTAAATAGCCTGGTTTATCAGAAAAGGTCTGCCGGCCATAATTTGAGCAGCCTGGTGTATATTCTTATAACTTCAAATTTTAATTAAAAGAGAAACTATTTAAGTTTACTTTTAAACCCTAATTTAAATCTTAAAATTGATCACCCTGCTGTCTAGCTGTTGATTTAGTTTTGCATGTATTTGTTATATCACATGTGTTTGTGTCAGTTATTTTAAGTTGGAAGGTTCTTGGTGGATTGTTTATGATTTTAAAAGAAAATCAGCCTTGCAAATAAGTTGTGCTAATTGTCTACTTCCAGTAGTTGTAAAGTTCTGCTACAATGTGCTTGGAGTCTTGTGATCTTGGTAAAGTGTTTCTCATTCTGGTCTCTCTGAGGTCACGATTATTCCCATTTCCTAGGTGCAGAGTTGAAGCAGATAGAGATTAAGTAACATGTCTGTGCTGCCATGAAAAAGTCTGTGGCAGAGCTAGAAATTTATCCTGATTCCTCTAAATCCTTGACTAGCAGCCTAACTACTTAGACAACAGTTCCTCTCGGATAAAGGCGCCCCAAATCAGTTTTAAGCTGCATTTGAGCCCTGTGACATGCTGTAAGAAACCACAGAGCTTTTTGCTTCCTTTAACTTTCTGTTGTTTGCTGGCAGCGTGTAGTGAGGGCCCGTGCGCGTGGTGCCCTGCGCTTGCTTCCAGGGGCCTCGGCGATCCTCTGCCGGCTGCGGAGCCGCATCTGCTGTACGTCCCTCCCTTGCGCGCTTCTAAGGTTAAATAGAGGTTGCAACTAGCATTCAGAAATTTGTAACCTGAATCGATTTCCAAGATTGCCCACTTATTTTCCACTTTAAGAAAAAAAATTCAAGAATAATTTTTCCATCTTAATGCTTATGTTAATGAAGATTTCATGATTGGGAATAGTCTCAGTTGCAGAGACGTGTTCGCTCATCTTGTTAAACGTGTTTGTTGTTGTTTCTTGAATTGATCTTTACCCTCTGCTGCAGCTGTTTCTAAAAAGGACGTGCCACTTCTCGCATAGTAAGTTGCACAATGTTGAGAAGGGGAAAAGTGATGTAATTCCACATTAAAGCAAATGTTGTTCATGTGAGTTCATTCCATACAATCTTTAAAACTGTTATGTGAAATGATATGTTTATGAAGAGTGTAAGATTTACTTTTCTTTCTGTTAAAACATGAAAAGCCTTACTTGTTTCATTTAAAAAATAAAATTGGATCCCCCCCCCCACACACTTGTAATATCCATTTTGCACAAATGGTTGTGATGAGTTTGGTTGCCTACAGCTACATTGGGTGTGCTCGGTCAGCCTGGCTGTCTGCTAGCCAATGGGAGCGGTACCCCATGAGCGGAGCGCGGACCCGCAGCGCGTGACAAGGATTTGACCTGACAGTTTTACAGTCGTGCAACACATGGAGGCTTAGAGCAGCAGCAGAGGGTGCGGTGGACTGCATGGCGGGGACCTGTGCTGCTCCTGCTGCCGCACTGTGAAAAATGTGTAATGCTCTTGACAAGAAAAACTGAAAAGCTACTTTCTCTCTCCCTCTTTCTCTCCCATGAGTACTTGGGAAGCTTTTTGGAGGTGAAAGCCCTCAGTACATTTACTTTGTAAAGACACTGAGAAACAGATGGCATTTTTGTGTGTGAGGGCATTTATTAACTTACTACAGTTGGCAGTCACTTGATTTCTCTGGTAGGTTAATTTGTTGTTTAAAGCAAAGATTCTTGCATTTTAGACTGTTAGACTACTTTCTCATGCTCTGCTGAAGATTGGTAAATCACGGGGCATTCTCTTGTTTTCAGCTGTTCAGTGCTTTTAATGCACTATGATTGCTTTCTGTGTATAGTCAGTGATTTCTTCAGGGATATGGCGAACTTATGTCTTGTGAAATACCTGATCTCATCAACACTAAGATGCAAATTACGTCACAAAAGTGTTTGAGAGGTCTTAACTTTAAATGTTTAATCTGCTGCGCAGTACCAAAGCTGGATGTTTTTTAAAGGGATGCCAAGTAGGTTTTCTTTGAGGGTCGCTCTTGTAGATTGATCTATATTGGTTTTTTTTCCTCATAACTGCTTCTCCCTAAATGCCATAAGGTGAAAATTCAAACATAATGAATATAATTGAGTTGAGAGTGGGGAGTGGATAATATAAATACAAAATAACTCAAACATGTGGCTAAACTACCTCCTAAGAAGTGGGTTTTTCGTGTGTTCTTTTTTTTTAATTATTTTTATTTTTATCAAGGTGGAACATAGAGCTTTTCAGGGTCTGTCCCCGCTTTGACAGCAGGCCTTGGAATTTGTGCATTATTGATAGCAACTGAATAGAAAGAAGGTCTTTGCAAGATGTTGAGGGTAATTCTATGCATTTATTAATTAGCATAAGATAGTTTTTGTCCTTGTTTACCTATAAGCAAAGGTATGATTGTTGCTTTTGTTTTCATAGTGGTGTAGTGATCAGAATTCAGATAATCTATTGTATTTCTTGCTACATGTTTTCTGCTTTAGTCCTGTATTATTTTATTCTAAAAATGTCAGGAATTATAACCTAGAGGCTTTTAGTTATAGCTTGTAGCTTGCATGCCTCTTTGTCATGTAAGAATGAAAGCTCATCTGAAGTCATTTGTTATTTTCAGAGTTGTCCAAGCATTTTGGTATTTCTTTAATAGTATTTTCTTTTTTTCGTGCTAGGATAGAGAAAATTAAATTTTAAATTGTTCGTGTGTCTGTATCCCCCTTAAAGCAGAATTTACCTGATATGTTGCAGCTAACCAGCTTCTAAAGCCTCACGCTGTTACAGAAGCAATGACATGTAACTCACATTTCACCTTTGTTCCTGTTCGGACTGGAGCTTTTGCAATGTGCGTATTATATCAAGCTAGTACATTTATCAGCAGTTCCAGATTTCTTTAGATATTTTGTGAAGACTGAATGTTTTTGACCTGGTTTCTTGGTGTTAGTTACAAAGCAGCACTTTGTGTTGTCTAGTCCTGCACAAAGATGCAAATTTAGGCTTGGATTCTTCCTGCCTAGCTTCAGGCATTTAGCTGCGATGTCTAAGCTCAGAGCTGGAACAGCCCTTGCCGATCAGTTGGGAGATTACATTACCAAGCGCAGGGGTGCATCTCTGTTGCCGTTGATTAGAAGAGGAGCTGCTCCTGATGTGGCAGCCTCAGTCAAGTGCTTGAATTTAGTGGGATGGATCCAGACCTTAAGGTGGGCAAAGCTGAGAGATTGGGAAGAGACCAGTACAGAGGTGTTTAAGAATGGCTCTGTCTGCCTCAGGGGCTTGACCACACTAGAATAAATAGTGCATTTAAAATGTGCACACATTGCTAGTGTGTTTCAGAGCTCTCATATAGATGGGTAAACTGTGTTTTTCAGCTGCTAGAGGTGAGGAGATCACTGGTGGTTGAACTGCTTCCCTTGCAGCAGCTCCTCTGGCTGCTGTGGATTATTGCTGCAGGCAAAGGCAGCCGTGTCTGGTCTTCAGCTCTTGAACTGCCTTCCCTTTCCAGCTGGGGAGGAAGTGGAGTTGGTTAGTGTCGGATATTTCTTGCCTGCCTCTGCCCCTTTAGCCATAGCAGCTTCTGGAGGGGGAAGGAAACGGGTATAGAATTGAGGGATGCAGCTAAGCATCCGGAAGGGGGTAGGGAGCAATAGCAGGAGGAATGTGAGAGACTAGAAGAGAAGGCAAGAGAATACCCAAATAGCAGATATGGGAAAGGAGTGAGCTGGATCCAAAAGGAAATTGCGGTGGGGAATGCGTGTGTATATAATGTCTTAAAAAATAGCATTAATGGAACACTTTTCTCTTAACAGCTGCAAATGTCAATGAAGTCGTGTTTGCGTTTGTTTTTTAGTTTTAACATTAAAAAAATCTGCCTTTTGTGTGGAAGGAATGGCCTTGTCTATTCAAGCAACTTTTTAGTAGTGTATTATTGCCACTAAAAAGCTTTTAAAATGCACTTTCTAATTGCCACTGGGTGAATTGAAATCAAAGGGTCTTTTGCATATAATTTACCTGTGCCTGTAGAGCACTAAATGGCAGATGAAAGGGAGAGGACTGGAAAAAAAGGGAGAATAAACTGAGACTAGTAATCTTAAATCCCCTAGGAAAAACTCTGTGCTCATCTGGGAGTTAGGTGGTGAGTTGCTGGGAGCAATGCAGGGAGAGATCAAGAGATCCAGTATTCTTCCAGGATGGAAACTCATGAACTAGCCCATGCTTGTGAGAGTCTGGGCCATAGCCCAAAAGAAGCTGGTGTGTCTGCTTTTGGGTATAGCCCTATAGACCTGCAGCAGCCTTAACTGAAGAGCATTCAGTGGATTCCAGGAGCTCTTGCTCTTCTTAATTTGACCCTGCTTTGACAAGGAGAACTTGAATTAAAGAAAACCTCCGAGGAGCTATTGCTACCATGGTCTTCCATGCTTTAGCTTTGGTTTTCTTTCCTCCTTAATAAAGTGTCTCTTAAATCTGATGCAGGCTGTTGTTTTTCACTAGCTTTGGCCATGTCCTATTCACAATTGAAATACTTTTGAAAATAGTTGGTGGGCAGGCGAGAGTAGTTCTGAGCAACTCATCGGTTTCTTCAGCGAGGGGTTTAAATGCAAACTCTCCAAAATAAACGAAGTTCTTCCTGTTGTTAGTTTTTGAACTGTTTACCTCTTAGCTGACTGGCCATCTATTGCTTAATTGGTGGCCTCAAAAACATCAGCTGTGAGGAATTTAATTGTGCAGCTCAGCCCATGGTTTTGGCCTGCTTTATGAAAGCAGTGGGCACAGCCATCCATGGACTGCTCTCGCAAGGGATGCACATTGGTATCTAGCTTGCAGCTGGGGTTATTTGTATTGAGTGCCATAGCGAAGGCGTACGAAGGACTTCTGTGAGCAATGATGTGGGAGGAGGTGCTAACAGAAGTGTTGCAGAGAGTTGCTGGCTGGCACAAGCAGCAGAGTGATGAAAAGAAATTAATGATCTGTCCACTTGTGCTAGTAACTTGTAGAACACTGTTAAGTTTGTGTGATATTTAGATTTTGTTGCTTTTTACTTCAGCTCAGAAATGATGAGCATAAAGGAGACCTGTTGAAAAAGCTTGGGTCTGTGGTGAAGATAAGCTAACTGAAAGCATGGGGTTTCAATCTTTCTGCCTGGCAGTCCCACACAGAAACACGTATGCATGTGTCCTGGGAGCCTGACACCTCTAGGCAGTGTGTGGCCTATTGTACCTGTGCTGCAAAGAGGTTTTGTGTGTTGGAAATCTGCCATGCTTGGGTCTAGAAGGATCTATTGGCTAAAACGTTCCTCTTCTGCTTCTGAACRCAGATGGGGTTCATGTACCATTTTACAGCCTGGGTGTTAATAGGTACCACCCTAACTAAATGCCTGGAGCATCTCTCTCTCTTCCTGGCTCAGAGGTGGAGGATATGGTTATATGTCTGTCTTTTGTAACTGGCACAAAATAAATAATGTGGAGAGAGACAGAAGGCAAAGGAAGAAGAGACAAAAGTAGGTTTGTTTTAAACACAGTGGTGCCCACCTTGCCCTAGTCCATCTGTAACCGGAAAACCAAGCTGTGTAGCTGGGGCTGTGTCATGCTCAGTGTTAGTGCTTCATTTGGACAGTCTCTCAGGAGAGGAGCAGAGGGAGGTGTTCAACAGTCTTACTAGTTCCATTTTTAGTAGGAATATTTGATAGTCTATGCATTGTATCCCTCAGGTTACCTGCAGTATTAATCATGTTGCTTTTTTCTCAAGATGATGGCGTTCCCTGTGGATGTGTTGAACGGCTACAGTCATGAGGACTTGGAGAGCTCTGCAGAGGACTACATGTCTGACCTTCGGTGTGGAGATCCGAATCGTCCTGAATTCTTGTCCTTGCCAGACCACAGCAAAGTAAGAACCAGCAAATACCTTGGTCATGGTTTTCTTGATATGCTTGTAGATATAAAATATGTAGGAAAAACACAGTCCATAACTTTTGAATGATGTCATTGTTTTAACATGGCTTTTATATTTTAAAAATTCTCTATTATGTTTAGTTTTGTTTTGTGAGGTGGATTTAGATCTGGATGTCAGTCACTTCATCTGCTCCTTCTGGGCAATAGCTCTGTAGGTACTAAATAACTTTATTAAAAAATCCTTAATCTCAACTGATTTCTTAAACTCTTTCCTAAAGAAAACAAACTCGTGTAGTCATTAAAAATTTATTTTCATAACTTTGAACTCACGCTTTACTGAAACTGACTGACTGTTTGTATCTCAGTCCTTCAGTGATCTTCATGGTTGAGTTGAACTCTTGATATGCAAGTTTCACTAATTTCATAAGTGATCCTTTTCTTTTTATCTGAAGTATTCCCTGCTGTTATTGAGAGTTCTAATAGAGACTGGCTGTGGCATTATATGTTTTAAACACTTTAGTGATAAGCTGTCTAATGTTGGCTCCATCCAGATGAACACTTCTGTTATAACTAGTACCAATAAAAGTAATGATGTCTAACTTTAATGAAAAATAAGTGAGGTGAGAGGATTCTCTATGGGCATAAAAGGTCAGTGCTGCAGATTGCTTTGCAGAAGCAGAGTCTTGAGTATTTCCCAGCATTTGTGGTAAGTGCAGGTGCTGTATGCCTAAATATTTATCTGTATTAACATGATCATTTGTGGCATAGCATATCATAATCTTGATATATCATGATCAATATAGACTGTTTTCTGGGTAAGCAAGTCTATTTACTACACCATTAACACTTGTCTAGTGTGGGTTTGTGGTTTTTTTTTTTGATGCACTAATTAAATATTGAAAACATGCAGATTTAATTATCAAAAGGAATTTCCACAAAGGTCCTTAACTCCTGAGTGGTGAATTGCTTTGACCCTTCTTACATTGATCCAGAGGGAAAATCAAGCAGACAAATTTTAAATTTCTAAAATGTGTGCAGTTTTAGGGAAGAAAATCCTTTTGAATTCGAAGTTCCTGCCTTGACACGTTAGGGCTATTGTTAACAAACACTGGCAATTTAGCTGTGCCAGTTTGATATTCCTGTACCTGCCTGCCTCATTCTTCTATTGGATTTGACAGCTTGTGTAGCTGTGGCGGTTGAAGTGAACATATGCTGGCTCTTCGCGCACCTCACTTCAGTTGTGCACATTAGCACAAGCTGCTGACAGCAGAGAGCGGTAACAGCATAAATTGTTGCAGCTAAATCTGCCAAAGCTTGAGAGTTGGAGCTCTTTAGATTTTTTTCTTCGTAAAGACAGACTGTGTTTTAAAGAAGTCAGTAAGGGCCAGGGTCTGATACTTGTCTTTTACAACTAACTGTTAAGCACTCAGTTTTCAAAACTCATCTTGCTTATCCTGCTAAATGTTCTCTGTATATTTTACTAATGTTGTATTAGCAAGAGTCTATTGAAGTATTGTACGCTCTTGTTTCAGATTCCTATTAGCTTGTCAACTGTGGGCTTCGTTCCTCTTTATGGTGGAGAGCAGACACACAAAGTTCTTGCTTTGTTTGCACCAGAGGACTCGCTCACAGGTTTCATTTTAAAATTCTAATCTCTGTGTTGCTGTTTCTTTTTCTGTGACAAATACATGTAACCAGGCCCTTGCGCATTCCATGCTAGTGTAGCTCATAACTTTGCCACTTTTCCATTTGTTGTTCACTACTGTCCTGTTCCCATACTACTCTTTGTTGTGGAATCATATACACAAATAATAGAACTTTGCACACTAATTGGAGTAGAACTGGACACATTAAATTCAGAAGATATCTAGCAACATAAAACAGTGCTTGTCTGATTCAGTGCACTTAATAACCAAGTACAACATGTGTCTCTTGGTTGCTTGATGTACACCTCGCATCTCCAAAATGAGTTTACTGAGCTTTCATAGAATCCATACCCTTGGCCATTAATTTGGATGCTCTTTATTAGCAGTGATTGATCAGCATGAAGTTTAAATTTGTCCTTGCCTGCAAGTCCTTACATAACTCTGGCCAAGGTAACATCTTACTGTTGGGGTTATTTTTGTTTTTTGTTTGTTTGTTTTCCCTTCCAGTCCTCCATAACAAGCTCGGTGCTATGGCTTGTTTCTTTCTCTTTCCATACGACCTCCTATATATGAGTTCTGAGTTTGCCAAAAACACAAATGAATCAGACTTTCCTGATTGTTAATCACATGGCCATCAGTCATGTTAAATCCATCTGACTCAGACTTATACAGTTTCAATGTCAATATCCACTGTCAGTACAAAACTAAAATACACGTGTGTGTGTGTACATATGTACGCCTCCGTATGTACACCTATGTATGACTCCTCTTGGCAGGGCCAGTTTTTATTGGGAAGACGCACTAGAGCACAGCAATAAAGGATAGTGCTTATGTCTGAAAAACACTTTCCCTATGTCACACTGCACAAAATCTGCATTTAGTTTCTCTTACTGTTCTCAAATTCAGACAGGTCTTGGACCAGACAGTGTTAAGTATGGGGGGGGTCTATAGCACCACATATGTTGTGCTAAGGTAGTAAGAACTGCATTAATATAGTGCTGATTAGAAGATGCTTAACTTGGTTGCTACAGTGGTATTCCTAACTGTTTAGTGACTTTAATGAATATGTTTCTTTTGGAATACTGACAATCACTAATTTTTTATTTCAACTTGTTTCTTTCAAGCTGTAGCCCTGTATCTTGCTGACCAGTGGTGGTCAATTGATGACATTGTGAGAACGTCTGTACCTTCCAGAGAGGGGCTTCAGCAGGTAAAGAGCTCCAATGTTCACCTAGCAATTCTTCTTATCCTTCAAGATAATGGCAAATAGCTGGTGTACGAATTGTAGTATGTTTTGTTTTGATTTGGAAATGAATTGGCCATCTCATGTAAAAGCAAGATCAATGGGAATAGCGGAATCGGTACTAGGGGGAAGGGAATTTGGTTGTGAAGACACTGTCTAGAGAAAGTGTGATCCTTGTGCAGTCACTTTGCAAACTATTTTGTTGTTGATGATGGTTTTTCCTTACTCTTTAGGATATAGTATATCTGGTTGTATTGAAAGGTCTCAGGAGAGTGGTGCATTGTATTGTAGGAATACCTTTCAGTCTTATCAGGTGATTAGTAAGCTAGAAATATTGAAAGGAAACTCTTTTGATAGAAGAGAGTTGAGCTGTTGGCCTGCAGTGGTGATACAGGGGGTTTGGGAACACAGAAGTTGCCTGGTATCTGCTTTTTTTGTTTCATGGGGCTTTGTTACCCTTACTGATGCCTATGTAGTTCAGATTTTTTTTTTTCCAAAACTGTAAACCCATGTTTTTTTTCCAGCACTCTTATTCATATCTGTTCATGGAATTTGGGTACTTGTCTTGGTGATGTGTGGGTTTTTTGGGKTTTTTTTTGTTTGTTTGTTTTTGTTTTTCTTAATTTACTCTAGAGAATACAACATGCAGCCTTGTGTTTTTGTGTGCTTCATAATGGTAGGATGGTGAGTAAATCAGGAAAGCTAAATCTTTTGCAGGTAGGTTAGCTGAAACTTCTGACATTGGGAAAGGAGCATAGCTCCTTCATTTTTTCCTTCATTGTGGGTAGGATAGTAGTGGTGACCTTCGATTTCATGTGTAAAAGAAATCCTGCAGGAAGGAGAAAAGGATATTGAATTCCTTGTTTAATACCACAGAAACTATTGTAACTATTTCTTCCACGGCATCACGTCCTGTTGTCTGCCACTCTATCAGCAGCTGATTGAATGTGCTGAGTCCTGCAACCCAGTGAGGTTCATCATGACTTCTTTGTAGGACTCCAGTTATCTGCTGGCCTGAGAAGTCTGATGCTGGCATACTGCTATTCCATGTTGTGAATGTTTCTTAAATCCAAAAATAGTTCTGAGTTGATTCAAAACATTCTCCTCCCAGCCCCAAGCTTTTACCCATTGGGCTGGGACTGACGCTGAAGTTGTGAAATATCCTCTATCTATGGTAGTGCTTTACACCTAACCTATTGCTATGGCTTCAGAGCATCTCCTGTCCCTCAAACAAACCCAGAGCTTTGTCCTGCTTGAGCACTTGCAGCTTCTCTTGCAGTTGCAATTGTGTTAGCTGGCACTTTTGAAAAATAAGGTCCCTGATGTATGAGTATCAGCTAAACTAACCACTCTTCTAAAATGTTCTGTGTTTCCTTAGGTGAAGTCTGTTGGAGAGAGGGTGGTTCTCTATGTTCTGAATCGAATTATCTATCGGAAACAAGAAATAGAAAGAAATGAGATCCCATTTCTCTGTCATGGTAGCAGTGACTATGCTAAGATCATATGGAAAAAAGGAGAGGCTATTGGGTTCTATTCTGTTAAACCTACAGGTAAAACACTTGTGTTGTGGGATTTTTTTTTGCTAGGGGTGGGGGAATAGGTGAGATGGGGAAGTGTATTTGAAAAATACTGTATTTAGTTAGACCTTACAAGCTGTGCAGACCTAGTGAGTTAGTGTTTTCTTGAATTCATAAAAGGTTGGACTGCAGTTAAAATTTCTAGAAGTAGCTTAAATGCTTGTGTGACTTAGGAATCTAAGAAGGTACTTCTTGAATCTATTTTGTAGAATACTAAGATATTAGAACCCATAAAAATGAGATGTACTTGAAACCTTTTATTTTTTATGTTTCCATAGGACAATCATTTAGTGTTGGATTGGCATATGTTTGTTTGTTTTTAAGGAGTGGTAGTATAGTTTAAAATTAGTTTACAAGCAAGTCTTAATTTCCTTTGAAGCTAATGAAATATGCCAATATGAGAACAGAGCTGTGCTCTGTGCTTTGTTCTGAGCTCCAGTATCCACATCAAGTACTTTTGCTGCTTCTCTGGCTTCTTCTGTCTATGTATTTATATTAATTGAAGGTTAAAAAGTGTCTCTTGTGCTCTTCCCTTTTAATTTTGAACCTGTGCACTTGTGCTGTGTGATGACATACTGGTAATGTGCAAGCACAAGGGTATGTTTACTCTGTTCCCCCCCCTTACCCCCCCCCCAATATATTGGACAAGGTCATATCATATTTGATGAGTCTGAAATTCACTGGGGAGTAGAAAGATTGTGCAGGTTACAGACAGTAATCCTGTATGTTGCCTGCTTAAGGTCTGACTAGCTCCAGAATGTAGAGCTCGTGTTTATCTGAAATCAGATAAACATTTTGTAAAATTAGATATTGTTATTTCTTAAACATTTTACAGCAGAAAAACCTCCCCCGCGGGCACCATGCTCAGCTACGCTTTGTGTTGACAAAAAGAGATTCCCTTTCCTTCCACACACATGCACTCCCTCAGTTTACAGTTTAGCTAACATGTTTATGCCATTAATCTTACAGATTTTCTGTTTTTCCTGTTTTCCATTATAATTCCCTTTTAGTTATTTGGATTTTATTGTGGTTTTTCAATTTTTGTTGAATAAAATTTGGTATTTATGAATAGGCTGTTTAGTACATTGATGCCACTTCATAGTTAGAATATAAATTTTTGGATCAAGGAGGAACACTATGGCATTTTTATTTTACCTCTAGAAGGGATTAATGAATTCTGCCTTAATTATGGTACTGGAGACTCACTGAAGACATCCCCATCTCTGACATAAATATATGCCTTTGCAAACTGTTAAAATACAATAGTAAACCGGCTGGGTCATTGACCTGTTCTGGTCTGGTAATCAATATAGGAAAGCAGTCAGCTAATGGTGTGTTTTTATTCTGCTTGTCAATACTATCTTTATTTATTAGAAATGAAATATTCCATGTATTTTTACATGTCCCAGTATTTTTTCTAATGTCAAAATTGCTCTAGTGTGGTGGCCCCAAAAGTAGGTTTTTAAGGTTCTGAGACTTACAAATTAGAATAGTGATTTTATTTTTAGTCTGGAATGGGGACAGTTGCTTATGTGGCAGTGAAGTTTTACCATATGTTGTATGAAGTTGCTCATTTGTTATATTTTTTGTGCTGTTCTGCCAGTTTTGTCCTGAGTTCTCAAACACTCAAGGTTAGTCATTCTAGGTATTATCAATATTTCACTCATGTTTGATTGCATATTGTATTCTCCCTATAAGTACCTCATGTGGAGAAAGAGCTCTGGATATAGATGGTTAGGAAAGTGTTGGAGCCTGACTAATATCCCAAAGGGTGTCCAAGTAATGTAACCTTTCTGCTTATGTTTCCCTTGCTTGAAAAATGAAGATAAGTATGTTCACTGGTCTTAAAAGGTATTGCAAGGACAAACTAAATTCTATAGAAGACTGTATGTTTCTCTCTAGCCTCATTAGAGGAAAGGACCATTTACTGGCGTGATTCACACTGACTGGCAAAATGTATTGAAATATGAAAATGATTGAAATCCTGAAAATGGATTGGGTAGTTGAAGTGCTGTTATAATACCATTAAATGACATCACTTTGGCATCGCTGAGTCCATAACTACCCTCTGATACTGAAGTACATGTGTAATTGCAGTCTGTTTGGTCTTCATTTTAACTATAGATAATATGTGCTATTTATGGGAAAATTTCAATGTAAAGCTTCTTGGTTTTTTGGTGTGTCATTTCATTTCAAAAGCTGGAATTATTGTTTCAATTCTTAAAGAAGAGCTGAATTGCAGTCTTCCTATTTGTCCTGAGGAGTTACATAACCAACAGAAAAGTGCAGTTCATGAATTTTTTTGACTCCTTTTCCCTCCTCCCTTTTTCAGCTTCATTTTTAGTCTGATTTCATAAGGAGCTGTGCAGTGAGATTTTTAAAGTGAGCCTTTCCCCTCTATCTCTCTACTGCTTTTCCTTTTTTCAGCAGACAACTTTTCCGATATTTTAATCTATGAATATCTTGGCAACTTCATAAAGCTTGTCCAAAGAGCCAGTAAATGGCTTACAACAATTACAGCCTGTCTTTAATTGAATATGCTAAAATCCATGCTGCAGCATGTCAGTGCTGAAATACTGACAGATATTTTCCTCCTCCCATTATTTTAGGAAGTGTTTGTAGCTCTTACCTTACTCAGAGTTACCAGCTTCCAGTGTTAGACACAATGTTTGTAAGAAAGAGACATCGTGGGAAAGACTTCGGACTAATGATGTTGGAAGACTTTGTGGATTCCTTTACTGAAGACACACTTGGCTTACGATACCCGCTGTCGTCCTTCATGTACACAGGCAAGCTCTTTGATTTATTCTTCTGGTAGTCTTTGTTTTCTTTATATGTCCAAATGAGCATTGTTGTTCGAGCTCCATGAGAGCACTCCATGTTTGTGGCTGCATCACAGAATCACAGAACAGTTGAGGTTGGAAGGGACCTCTGCAGGTAATCTGGTTGAACCCCCGTGTTCAAGCAGGATCGGCTAGAGCAGATTGTGCAGAACCGTGTCCAGCTGGGTTTTGAATATCTCCAAGGATGGAGACTCCACAACCTCTCTGGGGAACCTGTTCCAGCATTCAACCACCCTCGCAGTGAGGGTCTTTTAAATGTCCTAACCTCATTTGGGTAAGATGGTGAAATATTTCCTTATAAAATTTTAATCCTCTGTGTGTGAGATTTGATTATTGGCTCTCTGTTGGCTTTCCCAGGATGTCTGGTCAAGTGAACATTCTTGGCTATGTTTTAACTTAAGTATAAGGAGGCAAAGTTTTAGTGTGCAAGGAAGACACTTATCGCTCTATCATTAACAGCCCAAGAGGGATATAGTATCTAGGAAGTGACAAACTTTCTGGAAATGATGTTGCTTGGGATTGTCTATGTTCAAGCAAGCAGGACTTCATTTGCCCAATTTCTCAAGTCTGTCTTTGTCTTGTCCTGCTCTCAGTGCATCTGCCAGGCTTCCCTCTGTTCATGTTTTCATCATGCCTCTTTGCTAAGCTGCTGGAAATTTTCTGCTGTTATAAATACCCCACTCTGCAGTTGGATCCAAGTAGACCTTGTTTGTTAGGCTTAAGCTGGCCAGCTGTCTCAAGCACAATTTAATGACTAATTCATTTCCCTGGCCAAGGAGTGGTATGTCAGGATCTTGTCCGCAGAGGTTATGCATCAGTAGAGAACCAGTTGAAAAATGGCCGTTTTCCTTGGACCCACTACTGAACAATGTCATAACAAGCTTCTCCACATGCATGTTTGCTATGTGCAGTGGGAGCAAAAAGGTGAAGGGATAGCAGAGAAGTAAATATTCCAAAAGTGAATGGTGAGTGGATAATAAACCATACAAAGGCAATGTGTTTGCATTCCCAGAGAGTGCTTTTAACCAGGGCCTATAAAAACACTAGTTGACAAAATCACTTGACCACATGCTCTACCTAAGACCCCTTCCATCCCAGTTTGGTCTTGTGATTGGCAGAGATGGGGACCAGTGAAGTTGTAAAACTCCAAAATGGATGCTCAGAGAAGAAGAAAAAAGTGGCATCCGTTTTTGTTTGCAGTGTAATAGAATAGTGGAAAGTGCTTAAACCCGAAGGAGGGATTTACTGAGAAAGAAGACTAGGGTATAGCAATGTTACGGTTATTCAGGCTGGACTACTTGTTGAATGGTTCTTTTTTGGTGGCTTATGTGTATGATGGAAAATTACAAATGAATTTAATTTCAGATAAACTTTTAAAATGGAAATACAGCTGTGTATCTAGTGTACATAGCAGGTTTTTTTCTCTTAAATTATATTTGTTCAGTTTGTAAGCGCTACTTTGAGAAGTACCCTGGGGACCATGACCTTTTATGGGAAGTGGAGGGAGCAGGACACTGGTTCCAGAGGACACCTATTACCACTGTATTGCAAAGGGAAAAGCTCAAAATTACAGGTATGGGTGCTTTATTTTGTTGTTTTATGACACTGTAAAAGTTGTACTGTAGGGTGTTTGCTCTACAGGGACTCCTTTGAATGTTGCCCGTGGAAACTAACAGAGAAATCTTATTTCTCCTGAGATCTTGTGAGATCATGTTCAGAATGGCTAATTGTTAAATTAAGATACTGTAATCTTTCTTTTTCCTGCTGCCCCTTTTAACTGCTCTTAACAGAAGAGGCCTCTCAGAAAGAAAATATGAGTTTCCAGACAGAGGAGTATTTTTTGCAATCAGCAGTGGGATCTGAAGCAAATGAACAGAACACAGAACCAGAAACACAGCTAAGTGTAGGTACACAGAATGTTTTCCATCTCTTAAAAGCTCTCAAGCTTTTTATATTTTTCTATGATCATATAATGTATCTCATCCTATTCTTTCATCTTTAATTACCTGTTCTTTATTTTATGTTCAGTAAATATTTTTAATTTTTACAAAACAATACTTTTCTGAAGTTCAGAAATGAATGATTTTAGCAGATTGATATGTTTGATAAACAGTATGTTATACTTGTTTGAGATTTTTTTCCATGTATGTTCTCAAGAAACCGTCTTGGGTTGTGCAGAGAGCTTTCCATGCCTTTTTACTTTGTCTGAGGGGCAGCCAGTCTGACAAAACCCATGACTTTCACCTGAAAGTGATACTGCTTTTTTTTTTTTTTGCTTCCTTTTTGGTCACTGAAACAGCCATAAAGTAGAAGAAATGTTCATTGTGCATCTTGTTATAATTGAGTTGGCTTGAGTCTCTATTATAAAAGACAAATATTTTTGTTATCTTTGGGTGGATGTTAATGTTTCCCACTGACTTAACACTGATGACTAACCTGGGGCTAAAAATACACTTTTGGGGGGGTTTTCCCCATCTTTATTTTCCTGCATGAAAGGGGTCTGTGTCACACTTGAGCTGTTTGCTAGCAGCTTTGAGGAGGAGAGTATTTAACTGTCTCAGAGATTAAACTCTCCAGAAAGGCTGTTGAACAGTAGTGTCATCACAGGAGTGGAGCGAATAAAGACAAGTGTTTATGGAACTACACACTTGCATCACAGCTGAATATGGTGGAAAGTGTTTAGTTTGCATTTGGGGTTATACATCGTCCGTATACAAGGATTGCAGCTTTATTTGTATGTATTTGAAGTTTCAGCCTGATTTCAGCTATATATGGGTATCTAGTTGGGAATATTTTTGTGTATTTGAATATTAGACATCTGTTCCTCCATCTCACTTGTGCACTGAGACCACACAATGTCCTTGGGAATAACTCATAGCTCCAGATACAGGGAGGATGGATTTCTGTGTTTCAGACTGTCTGTAGTATTAAGATGTGACCATGTTCTCCTATAAGTCAGTGACTCTTCCCATTGAATCATGAAGAGTAGTAATAATGTTTGAATTGGTGCTTTCACCCCTTTAGATATAAACTTTAAATATGAAATGTAAATCAAATGTCTGTTTTCCTAGTGAGAAAGTTGGCGTCTCCCAAAACAAAACTGATGGCAAAGTAGTGATGTTTTCAGACTGTAAATGAGAAGCAACAACTTAGTTGCCTTTAACTGGTATAGTAGTCTTTAACTTGTAAGAGTGCCTTGAGCATTATCACTGACTTTAAATTCAGATAGATTGTGCTAACAATCATTTCAGCAAAACCTTTTCATAAAAATGTGTATTTTGGATGCAGAGTTACATGGATGTACTTGGAGAAAATAGCAGAGGGATGTTAGCAGTTCTCAGGGTTTTCTGTGGCTGTGAATTAAGAATTCAAGCCCTGTCTTTTGCCGTGATCAAGAAGGAGAAGATGATGGATACTTGGTTCCCAAAGTGCTTCAACTCCTCCTAGCCTGCTAGAATCACTGGCAGCTCTCTCCTGGCACCTGCGCTGTCTGTATAGAGCTCTGCAACAGTTTGAAAGCTGGTGAACTGCTAAACAAAACAAAACACCCTACCATCCCCCACACCTGAAAAAAACATTCCCCAAATGCATTTCTGTATTTAATTTAGTGGTCCCTTTTTTGTGTGGCTTAAAACTTACTTGAAACTATTTTGAGCAGCAGAATCTAGATATGGCCACTTGTTGCTGGCCTTCTTGGGCAGTACTTGAAGTGAGGCTGGAAAGGCAGCAGAACACCTGCATGCAAGTTATTGCCAGTTCTAGATTGCTTAGAGTAGTTAAGAGAGCAATGCATATACTGCATTTTAATGTGTATAGCTTGCACCCACTTCATGATATCAAGTGCTTGACCACCAAGTCCTCAGCTAGCTTTCACAAAAATGGAGATATTGGGAGGAACAGGAGGCAAGAGAGTTCTAGGGAGAGGGAGGTCTGACATGAGCAGCCTCTTGTGCTGACTGTGCATGTAACCTATATTCTTGCTGAATCGCTAAGTTGTGTTTTTTTGGCTGATTTTTCTTTTTCTTTTCTTTCTTTTATTTATTTTTTTTAAAGCTAATCTGTGGGTTGCTATATTTTATTGCATGTCATGATAAAATAAGACTACAAAATACAAGTATAAAAATAAAGCTGTCCTGCTAAATTTTCTAGGCTACTCTAGTCTAGACCCTTGGGTTTCTACAAAAAGAGGAGGGGAAAAAAAAGACATCTAGCAGTTAATTGTATGGACACCTGCTATATACTATTACAAAAAACTTGCTAGTGTTATTTGTAATGGCAGGTTACATTGAAGTCTTATCTTGTATGTTGGGATCAGAATAAAATGCAGAAAAAATATTCATGCTTCTATTAAAGACCAGATGATAAGAAACTTCATCTGGTCTGTTGAGATATAAGATATGTATAAAATAATTTTATAATATATTTTTATATTTTATACAATTTGTGAAATATATATGTATTTTAAATTAAGAATGGCTGTAGCCAGTCTTCTATAGTATCATTACTATGAAATAATGCTTCAGAAAGGTGCAGCCAGAGATGGGGAGATGAAGATATTTAAAATAACATTGGTCTTGCTTTTGCTTTAGGCTGAATCTCAAAAAGGCAAAGAATCATTAGATGTCCATGCAAGCACATCTGAAGGTAAAAGTAACACTATCAATATTGTGATTATTATGGATTACTAGGTTAGCAGACTCTTTGTAGCTTAGCTTATTCATCTGCAAAGTGGGCAAAAACATGCCTTGCTCTAAGGTGCTGGGGTCCAGCTCATAAAATTAATTGTTACGAGTCTTGGTAACAAGACTGTTTATGTGTGTTCAGAAAAGTACCACAGTAAAATGCTCTTTCACTTTTTTCTTACACTCACTTGCTATAATGAAATGATTAGAGGAAAAAATCTGTATGTGCAGTCTTCCCTGAACTGCTTTTCTTCACTTGTATTTATTTATACATTTTTTCCCCCTTCTAAGAGCCTACCTTAACACCCGTTTCCATTCGGACGCGAAGCAGTCATTTAAAACGCCCCAGGATAGGAAAAAATAGCCAGGAATCTGAACCTGAAATTTCCAAAGGAGATGAGGAGAATGCTCTTCACATGTCAGAAAGCAGGTAAAGGAGCCCATATTATATTGATATTATTATTTTGTTACTTAGGCAGTCCCAAACTACAGGGGTCTCCACCAGTGTGGTACTTTTTCCTACTTTGCTTGCTTGCTTGAAAATAAAGCCTGGTGTGAGAAAGGAAATTGAAATGTCACCTGAAGAGTGATTGTGCCAAAATGTCTGGTGTTTCTGAAAGCTCAGCAGATGTTGGAAAGAACAGTAAGAAAACAGTGAGGACTGAGGGTGTATTTACAAGAGGGGTGTGTTCTGTTATAAACCAGTCTGTATTAAGGTAAAAACGTCTGTATTCACACAGCATGATTCCTTATAATAATATAGCTGGACATCTATCCAGTGCTATGTGTCCCTTCCTGACCTCTTCTTATGGTAGCATCTTACAGTTAAATAAAATCTGACAGTGTAGTTTGGGAGTTGGTTACTGCTTGTCACTTGATAACAAAATAGTTGCAGGGAGCCATCCCTCTTCAAAGTAAAGCCCTTTGTTTAGATAAATCCTGATTTAGAACTGTCATACCCAGACTTACATCCTAAAAAAAGTAGGCTTATGTTCATACAGTTATTTTAAAAAAAAAAAAAAAGAGTCCGCTTGTGTGTTATAATAGTTCTTACAAGACAAGAAATCCATCCAGAAAGCAAAGCTATGGTTATTTTAAAAAATGCTCCTTCCTCCCCCTTGCCCTCCCTGAAAATCTGCCTTTTTGA
>NW_020447630.1:622112-625619 GCF_003343035.1 Apteryx rowi
CTTAAAACAAAACAAAACAACATCTCCCCCACTACCACCACCACCAAAAAACAAAGAAACAAAAAAAGCCCTAAACCAGGTTTTCAAGTGAGGTTGGATATTCTGTTGCAACATTGTTGTATTGGACACTGCTCCTCTGCTTGTAACACCTGGAATGCAGTTTGTGCAAAATCTCAGCCCTCCTGTAGCTCAGCCATCAGACATCTGTTTTTATGATTTGTTCTCTGTAGAGAAATTTGACCCACTTTCAAGAAACTGATTCAGTTTCAGTTGGCTGCCAAGCTAAGTGGCTTCCCATGTTTCTTCAGCTAGCCACAGCCTAATTTTTGCCTGCTGCTTGCTCTGTGAAACTGCAGAGATGCAATGCTGTTCCTAGCTGGTTCAGAACAGGCCACACGGCAGGGCTTGACTTTGCCACAGGTTGAGAAGTTTTCCGACTTGTGACTACTACTAATTGCCTAGTTGGGTAGGAAAGAGGACCGGCCTCTGTCATTGAAAGTGAGTGTTTTGGGCTTTGCAAGGTGGAGTCAAGCAAGAGGCTGCTCCTCTGAACGAGATGTGTAACGTGGTGTCTGTGAGCAGGGCTACAGCAAATCTTGGTGGCAGTAGGGGCAGGATGGCACTTTGCTTCCCCCTTCTGTGCACTTTAGCAAACAGAGCAGGGTCTTCTCTCAGGGACTTGACCCCTGCCTGGAGCTGTTCTCCTATGCAGTGTCTCCATCTCAGACTGCCATTTAACATGAAACCCTCTAATACTGCATTTATTATGAAACTGCGAAGCAGCCTCATGCAAATCCATGTACTTGTTGTTTTGGTTTGTATATACTACTTCAGCGCACCTAAGAGTTATCATCTCAGAAATGAGAATTGAACGTTTGAGATGGTGTCACTACGTATCARGTTTATCAAAGCTTCATCTTTAGCTGTTTGCTAGCTTAATCTCTAGCTGGTTGTATCTTCAGCCAGGATGTGTTTATCAGCATGAGTTGCTATTCAGTCATGGTCTTTAAGTCATGCATGTTCAATGGTTATATAAACATAATTGCTTATGAAGCTGCATAATTTTTAACTGTTCCTGCAGGGGGGTGGGGTGAAGTTGCTTCCTCTCTCACCCCTTTGTAGCTTTTAAATATGTAATGGATTACTGCTTTTTAATTTTCAAATAACAAACTTGCTTAGACAAGTTTACACACAATGGAAGTGAGATAGATGTCTCCACTTTATAAATGCCGCAGCAATTTTGTCTAGTTAATATCTTTCCCCTTGTTAGGAGTTAGCCATTCTAGATGTGTTTATGTTTCTAGATTCGTATTTCCCTTGGCAAGTGTGTGATATAACAACTTAAATTGGTCGTGAGAGAATGATTTCTGTGCTGATGAGATCACCAAAATTCTGTATTTATTTAAACAATTTAAAGGAAATATCTTAATACCTGCTGCAGGCTGGAACCACTTGCCCACACATCCGAAAGCTCAGAAGACTTAGTAGAAGAACCTGAGGAGAATGCTGTTGAGAACGATGAGGAAATGATTGTTGAAAATGAGGACCAGTCTGTGTCGGAAACAGAGTTGCATGCATCACCACTTGAGAAACGGAGTGAGAAGGAGGTGAGTTGGGTGTTGACTGGCAAGACTCAATCCAAAAGAGATGCAAGTGATAGTGATGGTAGATGGCAAGTTTTCAATATGAAACTACAATTTCTGTTAAATATGGTCCTTAGCTGCCTTGATCCATGTGTTTATTGACTCTTAGATTGTCATACCAATGCTTCATTAAGAACTCCATGTTAAAAGCTAAAGCTGTACAGAACTAGTGTTGGGAAACTTCCTCTTTACTTATTTTGGTCTATTAGAGTTCATAGTATCTTCAGTAAAGTGCATTTCTAGCTTGTCTATTGAGATAGCTTTTGTAATTGATTTGTCCCACTTAGATGTGGAGAACTGGAATAGGGTCAAGAACTGATCCAGTATTTCTTAAGAAGATGGCTTCATTGAAGGAGCTAATACCTGGTATACTTCAGTGACTGCTGTTCCCCCTGTCCCCCCCCCCCCACTTACCCCCTCCAGCTTATGCATTAAATTCAATTTTTTTTCACAAGACTTGTTACTAGCTGAATTCAAATCTGGGAGTACCCACTGTGACCAGCAATACCTCCGGAGTTTTATGTTCCTATTGATCTGTGAGCAAGTAGACCTTACACTGTGTTTGGTTCGTTAACCTACAATTTGAAGGAATGACTGCAGCTTGCATATTTGTGAGATGTATAAAAAGTATGTAACTCAGCTGCTAACAAGAGTGTAAGCCATGGTCAGAAAGTATAGTGCAGCTGATAACACAAAGCTATTACGCAGTTTAAGTAGTTGGATAGCTTCTACATTGAGCTCTGCCTTCGTAGTACACTTTTCTAGGTACCTGAGCTAGCCGCTTTCTCGTGTGAAGCTGCATTTTAGATCATGAATGTGCCCACTGGTGTCTGAGAACAATGGCTCGGCACAACCTTGACTTAAATATGTGGGGGGTTTGGTTTTTTTTTTTTTTTTTTTTTTTAGGAAATTCCACCAGAACCTCTTAATGGTGAGGCAACAGAAGAAACTGGTAAAACCTCACTTACGGCTGACGAGGAGACAGCAAATGAAATTTTAGGTGGTGAATCGAAATTGCAGTCTGAGAGTCAAAGAGAAGAACCCTTAACGCTGTTTGTTCCATTAATCCTTGAACCTCCAGCAAAACCCTCAGAAGACACTGTATCAGATAAGGTGAGAGAAGTGCAGGAAAAGTTTAAGTCCTTCTCTTCAGTGTATACACATTTTATTGTTTGGGTTTCTTTCTTTTGTTAAGTAATGGATAGAAAACACCTCTCCCCATCATCACTATATGAATTTCTTGGAAGAAAAAATTATCAGAACAGATGAAATCAATTCATAAACAGACTGTATTAAAGTTTATTTTAATGTGCAGAAGCAGGGAGTGCATGCACATGGTACCTAAGATACTCCAGCTTGCCTTGGCAGTAGTGAAACAGTTATTTCTCCCTACATAGTCGGATATGCGTGAAAAGCCACAACCTTGGTTTGTGTGGTAGTTTTCCATGATGAAGTGTACAAGCAATTAATTATTGGTAAATACCCCTCAAGAACACAGATTTTACTGGTTTGTGTTTATGGTCTAAGAGCAGATTGTTATGTGACTTTATGCTAGCAAAGTGATGATAATTGTATCTGTCCAAAATAAAAAAAAAAAATTTTTTCCCTGGGGATTAATTTCAGAATGTTCATGTTGTACCTGAGTCCAAATTACAAATCTGGAAATAGAAGACAATCTCTGAATATCAAATGCAGTCTCAAAAGTGTCTTATGCAAAGAGGAGAGGACTGGTTTGTTGACCATGCATGTAGTACTGGAAACTGTTGAATGCCAGAATTTCCTCTGAGGTTGCTAGGCAGGGGTTTTAGGTGTTCAGTATCTTGTATCTTAAATTTAATTGTCCCTTTGATGTCTCTTCTCCCCC
>NW_020447630.1:625659-636287 GCF_003343035.1 Apteryx rowi
AAATGATTCAGGGGTGCTGACTGAAGAAAGTCTATCTATAGAGAAGGAGGACACTCAAGAAGAGCAGCAAGAAGCTGAAAGGAAGAAATTGTCCAAGGAAGAAAATGCAGCTGCAGCTGCTTTGGCTCCAAGGGATGAACCCTCAGACAATGGCCTGCCAAACTTTGTGGTGACTGAAGCTGCAGAAGAATCTGTTTCCGAAAATGTGTCGCCCAAAACAACTTCCTCGGTGGAAGAACAAAATGAAGAGGCAGGGCACAACTCACAGGAGGCCCCTGTTGCCTTGGGTCAGAGTTCTTTGATAGTGGTTGAACTTGAGGGTGTTTCTTTTCAGCAGCCTTCTGGACAGGAAGGCCAGAAGAACCAGTCAGAAGAGCAGTCGGAAGAGTCTGCTGAGCAGATGGATCAGTACACGCAGACAGCAGCAGAGCGGGCTGCTGACAGCAGCTCTGAGGAAGCAGAAATTGAGGTACCCATTGTAGATCGGAGAAACTTGCGAAGAAAGGCCAAAGGTTACAAAGGTCCACCCAAGAAAAAAGGAAAGCCAGCTTAAAAATGAAATATTGATTAATTCATTTATTTGTAAGAAAGTTATTATTTTGTTTAAAAAACTAGGGTATAACTAAACCGTATGGGACACAGGACACACGTTTAAAATATTGGGTTGGACTTCCTTTGGGAACTTATCACCTTTCCTCGAGTTTTCTTGAATTTTTAACCACTATACATTGAGCTTCATCAGAGTATGAAAGTAAATGGCCAGTCTCCTCCTTTTATAAAGGATACATGCTGAATAAATACAGAAGTTGTGCTAGCAAAGGAACAGTTTGCATATTTAAGGTGGCAGTCTTGGAAGAAAAATGGTGAAGTGTGAAATCCTGGCTCTATTAAGGTCATTTAAATTCCCATAGATATCACTCTAGAATTTTTATAATCTTGTGTTCTGTACTGTGGAGAGAAGCAGAACAAGGAACATCCTCCTCTCTTCTTGTTTCCTTTCCATAGATTTTTTCAGATGAGATTAAAAGAATGTAAGATTAAGTAATTCTAGGTTTCAAAATATACAAGCAGGTATAACTCAGTAGATCAAAGCAACATAAGCAGCATCTGTATTTTGCTAAAATCGGACTGGAGACTTTCCACTTCTGATTCCCAACTACTATTTGCTAACCACTTGAAACAGCTGAGTCAGCAGAGACACTGTCTATACAGTATCTACCATAGCACACTCTGATAATTAAGTTCTTTAAGTGAAGATTTAGAGATGTCTACGCGGTAAACTGTATTTGTAACTTCCAAAGTGAGTGTCTTGCTAAGCATAAGTTTTCCAGAATGTACTGCGTGCAGATTCCAGTACACTAGGGAGTTGTTTGAACTGCCTTCCTAACTATTTGTGTGTGTTGAATGGATACTTGATGACTTACTTGTTATGTTACAGGAAAAGGATATTGCAACTTTTGATCTAGTATTGGTCTGAATGGAAGTGGTGCTTTGTGTTTTCCAAATACTCAGCTGGTGCTTTGGGGTAATTAAAATGTTGTATCTGCCAGATGTGACTCCTGTGAGCTCTGGCATTCCAGGTGGATGTGACATTCATTAGTGTGAATATTAGTGGGGATTTCAGCAAATGCTTGTTTGCCAAACTCCTGTGCCTTTAGGAGTTAGCAGGAGATTGCTGCAAATACTTCTGATTCCCACTTTCTTTTTCTAACTTGGATGTAATTCCTGGGATAATAGCTCCCCAGTTTATAGCTTTCTTAAAAGCAACAACCAAACTTTGCAATATGCAAACAGGCAGAAATCAAAACAGGCTATTCATGCATGTTTCCCTTCAGAGGTACTCTTGGCAAACCATATATTTAACTTAAATTGCCATATACACTATAAGCTATTTCCTAATTTGCTATATGTTTCTTTCAATAAATGAAGCTCCTCTCATAATGGGTTAAAAACTCAGGAATAAGAAAGAACAGTGGTCCTAAGAACAGGAAATCACACAACTATTTGATCTGCTATAACTTTTTGAAGATTAGTAAACCAGTCTCCTACAGTGTCTCAAAAATAGAGGTATCTGGAAATTGCTGTTTAGCATTTCTAAGTACAAGGTTCACTTGAATAATTGTAATGCTGTCTTAATTTTTATCTCCCTATGAAGCAAATATAAGAATCTGTTCTTTGATTTTTATGCTTATACAGTTTAACTGTATTTATATTTTAACTGTATAAGATATATTCTTACTTAATCAGCTGAAACAAACAGAACCATGCTCCTTTTTAATTTGTTCAGAGACACTGAAAAAAAAAGTGGGTTTTTAGAACTATGTATTGTCTACTCTTTGGATTTAGGGTACACGGGATCACTGAGTTAAATCTGGGTTTCTTGAGGTGTTGCATTTAGCTGTAACTTCCTATCAATGTACAGGCACTGCTGTGAACCCTTGATGGCTGATAAATGTTCAAGATTTTTCATGATTGTTTATAAACCTATTCAAGTGAACCTTAAGCATTTCTAAAACTAATTAAACATTTTCTATGAAGCACATGAGACAATTTCTGTCATCTCTAATATGGCTTTTCTTTTAGTCCTAAGATTTATTGTAAAAAGATGAGAACGTGATGGCTAGGAAACATATATTGCGTTGCTAGGAATTGGGCTCTGTGAGGATTGATGGTAGTTAAAATGGGGCTTAAAGCTATGTTGTAACCCCATCTTTTGTTTGTTAGAGTAAACTTTCCTAAACATTAATCTATTGAATACTTCAACTGATAAAAATGTATCAACTTTTAATAATTCAAGGATTCTTTTGTTTATGAAAAGTGAATCCCAGTTATTTCAATTACTTCTAACTGGATTTTTGAGGCATATGTTTATATCACTTGTATTCCCTTTAAGGTTGGAAAACAGTGTTAATGGGAAAAGGTCATTTCACTCATTTGGCTCTTTCTTTTCACAGCTAAGTCGGTATTGATTTCAGTTAATATATTTTTAAGATGTGCATATTGAATGCATAAGCACTGCAGCAGCAATATTGGATTAGGACAGTCTTGGATTCTACTGAGATCAGCTAGATTTCTGATCTAATTTCAGTGAGCTGGGGGGGGGGATTTAAACGTGAATTTAAGTTCAGTAGTTAAGTGTACTCTTGAGTAACTATTTCTGTAAATCGAGGGTACCTGAGATAGTAGCTGATGGCCTGACAGTTAAGAACAGAATGGGGCAGTCAAGGTGTGATTAGAATTCTGATACCTGATATGGTCTTGAAAACTAGACAGTTCTAGCTGTGATTGCAGCAGTACTTTGAACTAAAGGGCACAGTTTATTTTCTGTAATAACTTCTTTGGCATCAGTCATCTTGGAGTAAATACTAAGTGACAAAATCAAAGTACCGTTATTAAATAATAGTGTTTATCGCAGTACTGATTGTCCCATTGGAAACATAGCTTAATAGTCTATACCTTCTGTTATATTAATGCAAGAGGAAATATCTGACAACTGAAGTGTTTTACCTTGAGAAGACCAGTGTTTTTTAGGCTTGGACAAATTTTTTCCTCTGTTAACTGTCTGGTTTATTACCATTGAATTGTTAAAGAATTTTTAAGATCTTACCGCACCAGCAATCAACAATTAAAACATCGACTTTCTACAACTTTGTACCAAATCTTATTACAATGTGCTTTGGAACTACATGTGTACAATGAAAGCAAGCAGTATTATTTTTGAGCTTTATTTAGTCTAGGAATAGAGCTTAAAGAACGTTAATTTGTGACTTCAGCCTTGCTTTTCAATGGTAAATGGTTTTGTATTTGAATCCAGCATTTGTTCAAATGTCTTTCTTGTGCTGCTTGTTAAGTTTTAACAGGAGTTGCTTTGCTTTTCCCACTTTTTTTCTGGTCTTTTTCTCATTTCATGCAGAATTCTTGTTTGTTGTTCTCATGTTTCATAGTCCTTTACATGAAAATGTATACATGTCTTCAGAAGTGCTTTTAACTTACTTAAATGATGTCTGACCTTAGGTTGTTGCTTTTTATACCATTTCATTCTGTAGATGTCAGTAATCAAATTGGTCATTTACAATGACATCAACATTACTAAGTTAAACATAGCAATAAATAGGCCTAAGTTTCAGCTTCTCTGCTCTGAGTGACCATTATAAAATTTTATTTCCAAGAGGATACACTTCTAAATTTATTTTCATAAATGTGGTGTTAGATGTTTTCTAAAGTAGTGATACCCTGTTATAAATTTGCTGTTTATAAATCTTATGAAAGATGTGTTGCTATTCTACAGTACTGTATTAAGTCTTGTTACCGTGTGTTTCAGTTTTTCCTTTTTTTAGTATTGTCTTGACTGGTTTTGAAATGTTTTGAACTAGTAATTAAACTTATATTTTGTGATTTTTTTTTTCCTGGTTTTTAGTATTTGAGCCCTCTCTGCTATACAGGAGGCATCTTTCTAATTGCATCAGTTCACTAGAGCAAAATTTATAGCTATCATCATATTTAGCATTATTTTACAATCCATCTACTACCAAGGAGCTTTAAAAGCTCAAAATTATTAAATGAAAATTTTTTTACCTATAAAAGCAACTTGCTGTACTTCAATGGGTTTACACGTCAGATCTTCTTTAAGAAGGCTTTAGAAAAGGCTGTTCTGAATGTTATAGTCAGGCAATCTGCAGTTTACACTATCCTGCAGAGTTGGTATAAACCTAGCAATTTTATCTAGTTAGTCTATTTTGTTATAGACAAGCCAAACAACACTGAGGGGTAAGAATGCATTCATAAAACTGGAGAAACTCTTCATAATGATTTGACTCTGAATTCATGTTAAAAGCTCTTTGGCTTCAAGTACTGTTTAAGAGTAGGAACACAAAATGAGTGTGTATTTGTAGCTGTAGATGGTGCTAAGTTTGTTTACCACCAAATTCTTGACTTTAAAGTTAGTATTTGTATCTCTGGAAGATTACTGTTTTAACTACAGTACCACTGTGACCAGCTGATGCTTGTGACTTCAGTTTAACTTGAATGTTTCTTAAAACAACCACGATGGCTACGAGTAGTTGTAGTATCAGTG
The DNA here is from genome assembly GCF_003343035.1 of Apteryx rowi. Lineage (NCBI taxonomy): Eukaryota > Metazoa > Chordata > Aves > Apterygiformes > Apterygidae > Apteryx > Apteryx rowi. The sequence continues at coordinate 630,734 of NW_020447630.1, forward strand.
TTGTCATGCCCTTCTCTAATTTCACATTATCCTAGAACCACCAAAATTTTACAATTTGAACTTGTAAAACTGTTCTTCTGCATGGAAGCACTTGCTCTTTCCTGTAATGCAGTCATGGATACAGAAAGGAGAAAGAAGGGAGGTAAAATGAAAAAGAAATAACCACCCTTCTAGTCATCTTCCCCTCCACTCCCCCCCTCCTTCCACTGTGCTGCTGATGTTATCTCAAGCACATGCTTTTCTATATGGGCAAGTACCAAATTAGGAATGCTTAATTTCTAGTGTCAGTCTGCAGTAAGATTTTTGGCTGCATTCATCCAGTTGTACTGATTCTCCAGAAGCAGAATGCAAGTTAACATGCTCTTCTATACCTGCAGTTATTACAGTAGGGTTCCCAGTCTTGCCATCGTGGGAGATAAGGGCTGTATTTCCCACCACTAAAAACTGTGAGCGGAATATTTATGCTATGAATTTAAGCCACAAAACTGCTACTGTAAAAACACCAAGAAGATTTAAGTCAAATCCACACCACGTTAGCAAAACGTGAAAATTGATTCACTTTATTTGGACAATGTTCAGCTGAACAAACATAATAAATATAAAAATCTGAGCAGTCAGTCTGGCAAGTTTAAGTTCCTCACCAGTTTGTGGGGTCAGTGTTCTTCAATGGTTGAACATTCCAGAGATCTTGCAAACTTGTTGAAATTGGACTGATTTTTGCAGGAGCCTGTGTCCATTGCTTAGTCTCAGATACCACTTAGACAAGTAGAACTGCATTAATACAGCCATCGTTTTCTGGATTGTTTGTTACTTGTGCATATTTCCCTAAAGAGAAAAGGGAGTTAAATTTAAATATCTACAAAAGCTTGAAGTAGTTTGCACATAATAAACTAAATAAGAATTTTCCATGTTTGCATGTTTAATCCACAAGTCTGTTTAGAAGTCTAGGAAACTCCTGTTCCAAGAGAAATGCATTTTGAAATCTAAATTCAGTTTCCACTGAGCTGGAAATGAGACTTTCAAAATATTTTTCATCAGGCTGTTCTGTAAATGTACCATCTCAAGTTCTCAGCAAGTTAAAAAAAAAAACAAAAAAACAAACCCAAAAAACCTCCACAAGTTCTTTTAATGGGGAGGCTGGCTTGGACTGTAGTACAGGTCAGCCTGATCCTGTGAAGACTATTCTAGTCAGAGGTTCCACCAAAACCATAATGTGACTATTCATAGTTCATGTGGTTAGGTCATTATAGACTTGTGGCACTAGTTAATACAAAACCTAGCCAAGTGAAGCCATTTTTCTGAACTTTACCTAATTTGATGTTGAAGATATGAAGGAAAAGCCTAAGATTAAAACTTGCAACTTGCACTTTTATAGCTGTCTAGTGGTTGCTTCCGCTGCAGCCCCAAACTAACATTTAAGAATGGATCGATGTTGACAATTTACAGGATGCAGGCTTAAGTCTCTATTGCCTCATGTACTGTTAAAATTTTAAAACTAGTTCTGCGGTACAGCTAGCTTGGCTACTTACCCCAGATTACTTTGCCTCCTTGGGTCACGAGGCCAAGCTCACTCACGTTCACCTCAATGACGGTACCTTTGGTAATTACACCCAATGTTGTATACAAAGGGGAAGAAGGATTCTTCTTTACTCCAAGGATAGGTAGGCAAAAAGTAGCTTTAAGTTCAGGATGTGTCACATGTGCCTTCTTGAAACGTAAGCCCTATTGCATAAGGAGTGTTAGAACAAGTTAATATTTACTTTAAGCTCTTGTGATGAATTTAACATTTTTAGCATTATGTCCTCAGCTTCATGCACTTTAAGAGAGTAGAAATAAAGTGTTATCTATCTATTATAGAATGCTAGACTTGTTAAAATCTGATTAATGACAAGGTGAGATGAAATTCTTTATGTATATTTTCAGGATGCCAATTTTTAATAGTAGTGCAAGAAGAATGCTTGCTACCACAGATGGCTTCTGTCCCATGAAGAAATCAGGACCTAATGGTAAAGCATTTTACAGTCTTACTGGTTTTCAGACTTGAGATTTTCTTTTACTTCTTATAAACCTAAAAAAAAAAAATCTTTCACATATTATAATATTAAACACCCATCTCTTATAGCACTTTAGTGACCTGGAAGTGCTTTGCAAAGGAGACTTTACTACTCAGTACCATAACCCTTTCTCTGTCAGTAAAAATCTATCAAAGGCCTCTGTGTAAGACAACTATCAAACTAATAATGGAGTATAATCCAACAGGCACCAAATGCTTTTGTCTTTTCCTGTGAGGAAACAGGAGCAGCTGTTAATATTAAACTACACTGTCCTGGACAGTCTAACTTCTCCTGTGCACTGCCAGGCAGCTAGAGCCCACAAATTGTTCTTGCATCCACATAAAAAAAGGCCAGGCTGGAGACACAGTGCTTCCCCTACCTACTGGCACTGCTGTGCTTCAAGCTGGGTGCTGCTGCTCATCACCAAACCAGAAAGAGAGTAGCAGAGAGCCCTGGCCTCTGCAATGCGCAGAATCACAGCAGTTTGAAAAAAAAAGATGCCATCAGCTTTATATGCTATGTCAAAGTGCTTCCATTAGAGACTGTCTCATGCTAATTTGGGAGCTGGTAGCTTTAACTTCCTCCTGTAATTCAGATGATGCCAATAAGCGTAGAGATATTTCAATGGAGACAGAGGGATATGACTGCAGGGCCCACCCCTGCCCCCAAGCTATTCTAAGTTTGGATTTCTTCAAACATACTAATAAGAATATTCTGAATCAGTAGTTTAACCAGGAGTGTTATCATAAAACAAAGTCTTCTTGCCACTGGAACTCAGAGCAGCAAGTAAACAGAATTACTTAAATATTCTTTAAGTCTCAAGAACATTACCATTGGTCGAATGAATCGTTCATATTTAGGAGGTTTCCTAGTAAAGCCATCTCCAACAAAACAAACTTTTGTAACCATTCTCTTCCAGGCCTTCTTCTTTCTCTTTCCTGTACGGATCACTTTTAAAACTTCTGTTTCTCCTTGTGCACGGACTTTTGGCACAGGAACCTCCCATTTCCCCTGGAGGGGGGAGAAAAAAAATGCTAGTAGTCTTATATGCATGCAGCATCGGGAAATGAAAGGGGACAAAGAATAAAATACAATTTCACTAAAGCAAAGTTGTAAACCATACCTCTTATACAACTTATAGCTCCTCAGTTTAGTTAATGATTAAATTTATGATAAAATAAGCATATGCAATATCTTGTCCTAAATGGCTAAGCGATTTGAAGTTTTAGGATTTTTACAATATCAATATTTAGACTTTGCTTGCAGGCTGCGAGTCATCTGAGCATCAACAATTCAAAGTAGTCATCATCACAAGCAACAGTAAGTACCTGAATTTATTAATACAGTTACTTACAGCTTTTTCTTTTCTCTTCTGTTTGATCATGTTAGAGAGAACTTTAGCTCGGGACTGGCCCTCTCTGTCCAACAGGTATGCTGGTATGGCTCCTTTAGGTGTTTTCTCTTCATTCTTTTCCTTCGTATTTCTCTTTTCATGCATTTTAATGCTGCGAGAAAAGAAATACTTTTTTAAAACCCACTCAGTATTGAGAGCAGAAAAAAGTATTTTGTAGATGAGATATGAAAAACTGTCCTTTCACCTTAAACTTGCGCCTACTCAGAGCTTACTTTTAAAGATGTATTTGTAAACAAATTAAAGTAGTACACATTAATCCTTCAGTATAAATCACAATTATTTTTCATGGGAAACTGGTGATTTCATTTAATATAACAATTCTGATAGACTATACAGAGTGCATGGAAAGCCTGCCAATTTCTATCAAGATAGGAATACATAATACTTGCTAAGAAATTTTTGAATGGCTTAAAGCAAGCACCGTAACTCTCAAAGCCAAGCACTTTGAGAGTTAATAGCCTTCCTCTCTGGGGGAAGGAAAAAGTCTGCTACTCTTTTAAGACTTGATGGCAGCACTTAAGTTTTGGAGCATGGTGTGTGTCTGTAAAGGCACTGAAGTAGTCATGTTCTGTTACCTGTGAGGCCATTTTCAAAAAAACCCCCCAAAAACAAACCACAACAACAACCCCCCCCCCAACCTATAATCAAACTCAATACCTTACAAGTAGCTGAGAAAATAACTGGCTATACTTGGAAAACAACAAAAACAACATGTGGTAATAGATATTAAGTTCATTAGCAATAAATGAATGCTGTAAACACTTTTTATTTCAAGTCCTGAACAATAGAGAAAGTTCTGAGAAAAATGCTCTTCTTTATGTAAGCTTGATATTGTAATTTATCCTGGAAGACAGGCCTGGTTGGTGTTCTGCTTGAACATACAGTGCATGTTACTGTACCTTTTCTATTAACACAGTTAATAGGAGGTGCTTTTTTTTTTTTTTACAGTAATACAGGAGTCAAGGTAGAAACCCTACACAAATGCATTCATATTTTTGTATTTTTGTTACAATTACACTTCAGTAATCACTATTGCTAGTTAACGCGTATCTTACAGATTGCTTGTAATAGAATTATTGTTAACTACTAATGGCAGAAACACCCCGAGAGAAGAGAGGAAGACAGGAATATCTTAATTGTGGCACTAAAAGCCTTTCTCCTGCAACTGCAACAGTAATTCAAGGTATAACGTATAACCCCAGTAAGAGCTCGCTCTAACTGCGTTCACACCTAATCTCATCCTTCAAGTACCAGAGCTGAACGATACCGAAGAGCAGGTGGATACTCACGTCTTTTTCATTTGTATCTTCTCAGCGTGGCGCTGCTTATGGTAGAGCTTGGCCTTCAGCCCTATCATTTTCTTGGCCTTCCTCGACCGCTCGTGAGCCTCGCGGCCCTCCTTCTTCCTCCTCCTCTCATGGTAGTCGAGGCGGCGCCCGTGGCGCTTGCGGTGCAGCTCGATGTGCTCGTTCTGCGGCTGGGGGCGAGCAGCAGGCGCCGTCAGCAGGTAACGGCCGCCGCCCGGGCCCGGCCACGGCCGCCGCCCGGGCCCGGCCTCCCCCGCCGCCCCCCTCAGCGCCCCCGCGGCCCGCTCCGCTCCCCGCGGCGCCCCCCGATCCTCCCCCGGCCCCTCGCCCCTCTCCCCTCACCATGGCGGCGGCGGCGGCCCCTCGCGCTCAACGGCCGCGCCGAGCGGCCGCCTCGCTCGCTCACGCGCAGCGAAAAGGGCGGTACCGCTGCGAGACGGCCCCGGCTGGGAACGCTCCCCCCGGACGCTTTGGTTCCGCCTGCAGGGGAGGCGGCTGCCTGCAGCGCTGAGGGCTCGGTGCCGCCGGGAAGGGAGGAAAGCGCGGACGGGACGGGCAGCGCGGCGCTTCTGGCCGCCCCGTTCTGACTCGGCCGGGCGGGGGGTCGGAACTCGAGGCGGTGAGCAGGTGGGGGCCGGCCGGAAGGGAAAGGAAATGAGCCCCGCTCCGCCGGCGCAGAGCACCCTGGGAGTGCGGGCCGCCGTGGTGCGCTCGGGCTGCCTCGTCCCTGCGGCAGCGCCGACACCGCCGCCCGCGGCTCCCCCGCGCCCGCCCCGGGG
>NW_020447630.1:636440-701347 GCF_003343035.1 Apteryx rowi
GGCCCGGAGGCTCCGCGCGAGCGGCGCAGCGGGGCGCGGCCGCCGGCGGGCAGCGCCGGGCGGCTCCTTGCGCCGTCAGCAGCCGGCAAACCGGGGTTTGCAGGTCCCGGGCTAAGTAACCAGCGGCAGGGAGTTCCCGCAGCCGTGAAGGGCAGCTCGTGCAGCTCGGCGAGCCGTCGGAAGAGCTGAGTTTACCATCTGTAGTACGGAAAAGTGCTGCTCTTCCTTCTTTGCTCTTCAGCAAGCTTCAGCGATGACTGTGGAAAGCTGACGCTTTGACAAGGTAGAAGTGAGACACGTACAAGGTTTCTTTTTCTTGTTAAAGCCCACCATAAAATGCACGTTGTTGGACTGCATCTCTTAAGTAGCAATCAGCTAGGAATGTTTTCAACGCTTTTGCCCTTCGATGTTGTGTCACAGCAGCCTTAATGATGCTTTTGGTTTCCGTACCCAAAACACCTCCCCCCCATGCACACCTCCAAGGTTAGAAGAACTGCTTATGGTTCATTGATTTATAACCAGGACTTTAGAGCCTATTTGAGTGTGAGTATACACTGTGCTATTGATTTTTCTGCTTTACTGGTTGTAAGCTTCTTTGAGAAATATGTTAGTGCACATAGACATACAGTTATGCTGCCTTTTTAAGGTTAGTACCGTTACTTTTATGGGTCTAACACTGATTTAAATTGCAAAAACAATAGCCTGAAAAAGAATAATCTGAACAACATGAAAAACAATAAGTTTCTTGATTGTTTTATGTGGAAGTAGTGTAGTTACTTGCTTTCTGTCATAAGCATTTCATACAGCGTTAACTTATCTTGGCAGGGAACATCTTTTGACATGGGAGCCACAATGTTGAGTATTACGAGGAATTTTTCAGTGAATGTGTTGAAGTCATCAAGTTTGTGCAATGAGGTAAACTTTTTCCCAAATTTTGATACTCTGTGAACAAAAGCCATACTTAGTTTGCTCTGAATAAACTTTTTTTTTGCCTTGACTTCAAATTAAACAGGATATCTGAATAAAATATATAATCTATTTCTTGTTATGCTCAGGTTTCACATATGTCAGAGTGTGGAAACTGTATTTGTAATGTTTCTGTAAACTTTTGGTTACCTGTGACTTTGATTACTTAGCATTTTTCATTTTAAATTTATATAATTTAAACAAATACTTAGGTGTGTCAAAATACTGTAGCTGTTGACAACTTATATTGATATTGTCATAGATTTCTACTAGACTTCACAAGTATTATTGGGATTGGACTTGGTTTGAATCTTGGTGCTACTGTCTTCACGCTCCTATTTCCAAATAGGTGATAATTTGAGTTTATGTAAATACAAAACAACAGTTCTGTTCCTGCAGATTTTATTTGTATCTGCTTTTCTACAACTGGCAAAAATATATTTACAGAGTAATCATTTATAATAATAATTTTTCTCTATGATTTTTTCCTGTTAAGGATATGCATTTCTGGAAGAAAAAGATGAGAGTCATAAGAAATCTGATACAACAGAGCTGTAGTCAGAGAAACTACAGTTCCCTACCGGGTACAAGTTTTAAATTGCTTTCTTATTTTACTGAATTTAATTTATGACTTAGCAGTAGTAGCAATTGCTCTAAAAATTAGTAAGAATACTTCCTATATTGTGTTTTATTACATTCTTTTAGTCATTTTTTTGTAGAGTTTGATGTACAAAACACCAGCAAAGCAGATAAAACGTTCAGGGACTGAAAAGATGTGTTCTGTGTAGCTGCCTTTTTCTCAGTAGGCATATGATATGAAGCCTTTAGGAAATAAAAACCCACATACATAGATGGATAAGAAATCAGGTCAGCTGTCAAGTGTGCAGGAACTTCTGCCTGATTGCCTGAAGCATTAATTCGTGATCTAATAACTGATGATAGCCAGCATGTTGGACAAGGGGGAAAGACAGGAATTTCTGGTTTAAGAGAATGAAGCTTTAAGTTATCATTAGTGAATCTTCTTTGCATGGTCAGGATTAACGAGAGAGAGAGAGGAAAAAGATACCTGGAAAACAAAATTTCAATTAAAAGGGATTTTTATTGTTTTCTGAGTAGCTGCATTGCTGTTCGGTGGAAATCAGTTAATAAGATAGTGTTGGAAGTCAGGACCATTTTTTTCGCAATGATTTTGATGAAGAGGGAGACGAGAAAAAGATACTGATTATAGGTGGGTAACCAAATTCCATGTTTATGGATTCAGCACTGCGTATGTTGGTAACAGTCTTAATCTGCAACCATGCATCTGAGAAGAAGATTTCTTCTTCTAAGTTCCTAGTGGCATCATAGCCTATGTTGCTTTAGGTTACTGTTTTTATGTAGTTGTCTATGCAATGTCCCTACATGCTATATTGTTGCCCAGTTTTGCTCTGCTGAATATCTCAGTGTGTCATGTGAAGGTTCATTCCCTACACAAGAAGATATGACTTAAACAAGCAGGAAGTCTCAAAAACACTCATGACAATTGATTTAGTTTAGAAACTGGAGGAAAAAAAGCAGTATTAGTTGGAGTTTTTATTTGGAGCTTTTTCTGGTGAATTTCCAGCCTGCCACCTTGCTTCTTGTAAGATCAGCCTTTCTCACCATTGGGGTGTTAACCTGTAAGATAGCTCCGTAATGTTAGCTGTGATAAAAAGGGTGATTTGAAGATGGTGAAGGAATGTTAGTTTAAATATTGTTGAATTTTGTCTGGTATTATCAAAGATAAATTAAAACAGAAAAACGTGTTAGAAAAGTGAGCAACTTAAACAGAATTTAAATGGCTTGTTTAAGTAACTGAATTATAGACTAGTTTCATAAACATTTAGCTTGGCAATTTATTTCCCAGTTAAATAGTGTGAAAGAGAGGAAATGTCTTTCAATAAAATATAAATTTAAAACTCTTACACCCCTTAACCTAAATCAGTTTACATCTTCTTCCCAAGAAACATGTGGTCTATCCTTAGTGTTTAAAGGAGAAATGACTTTTGAAATTTGTTGTTTAATACCTAGTTCAGATGCATTTCAACATCATGATTGTCTTGAACTATGGCATGTATTTGGTATCACTTTTGCAGAGGAAGATATGACTGTGCTGATAATACTTTTCTTTGTTGACTTTGGCCTACTGTTTCTAAATTACATCTCTTTGAAGAGCTTCTCTTTTCTTTTTTTTTTTCCTAAGACTTGTTGAAAATCCAGCATGCATCTCGGAAGTTTGAGGTTATAGGGATTAGGGACTGTCATGAATTGTGGCTCCATCTGAATCTTTCTTCAGACAGGCTTTCTAGTATTCTTAAATATATTTAATTGTGTTAAAATCTGTCATTTCTACATTGAGGTCAGTCTGGCAAATCTTTATTTTATCTTTGTTTTGTTCTTTTTTTCCAGGAGATGTTAAGTCTCTACGTTCTGTCATTAACCCTCATATATCCAGGTAAGTAATGCTAACTTATTTTCCATATGTAACAGACAGTGAAGGTAATTGATCTGGAAAAATGTCACGGGTTATTGCAGAGCACATTGTCTGTTCTAACTTACAGTTAGTATTTCCTTACTTCTCCCTTTCTGACATTTCAGTACAGAGCAGTTGTTAACACTGGAGTTGTCTCAGACTTGTAAAATGGGAGTCTTCGTTTACATCATCAGAACCAGAATCGCTCTCTTAGAGAGAAGACCAAAATCCACGGCAGTCACTGGGAGCTGAGTGCGGGGGGGAGGAAACGTCTTGGCAACCGGAGCATCGTGATGGGCAAAGCTGTAGTACTTGTTCCTGGGAGAGCTCGGCCTTGTTAGATGAGGGCCTGAACATCGCGGGCAAGGTGGTTAGGGGCTGAGCTGTCAGAGCAAAGGTGGGGGGATGAAGTTCCCTTGGAAGACCGCCTCTATCCTATAAGCTACTTAGGCTAGGATTAATGGTGAGTGTGGGGGCTGATCACGGGGCCTTTGCCGATGATGTGCAGAGCCAGTAAAGCAACGTTGGGAGCCTCTCGGCGAGGCACTTGGGAAAATGAGACTGAGCTGAACAGAATCAGGGACAGCTCTGTGGGGGCTCGGGTGCTAGGTTTGGGGTGCGAAAGGGGGTGTGCACAATAGCTTGTTTCAGTCATCGCTGAGACAGAACAGAGTCTGGAGGGGCCATTTCTGTGTATGGAGAGGGCAGCTGGGTGCAGAATGAGACCAGTCTACTACAGAAGTGAAGTATGGAAGCTTCTTCCAGAAGTCTGAGTATTACCAATTTAGAGAAAATCCACCATCTCAATACTATTATACTTCAGTATCAGAACATAAACTATATCGGTTATGCACCAGAGGAAAAATCTTACTCATCTGATGTGCTATACTCAGTGAATATGAATGGTTTATTCAGATAACAACACCACTGAATGAAAAGTTACCACAGTAAAGGAAATGTTTTTGCTTTATGCAGAATCCGTAACATTGGCATCATGGCCCACATTGATGCAGGGAAAACCACAACAACAGAGAGAATGCTGTATTATTCTGGATACATAAGAACACTTGGAGGTTAGAACTACTTTTTGTCTTCCAGTAGCTTTGAGAGATTTAACTGTAATATACAATAATACACAATGTAGTTAGAGGCAACTGTTTGAAACAACTGGCTTCTATGCAAAATATTCTAAGTTGTGCTGCACTATAATGAAAGTATAAGGCACTTTCCACTGAACTCTAAGGCAGTTGTACCTTGAGAGACAACAGATTAATTGTTTTTGTTGAATTTTAATGCATTATGATTTGTTTAACTCTTAGTTAGAGGTTCTCCTGCTTTTATGTATTGTTTATTGGCTATTCTGACAAAACTGTTTCTCCTGTTTCCTTTGAAATGTAAAAAAACCAGATTAACAGAAAGTGACCATTTTTTTTGAAAGCTGTAACAGAGGGAAGAATTCCTTGCTAAAACAACTCTCACAGATCTTTGTAAACCCCATCAGAAGGAGTGAGACTGAGGTGGACTGTAGCATTTAATTATTGTCATGGGGAAAATGATAGAATTTAGTTCCTCTGCAATCTCTCCAGCCCTTGAAAGAGTTCAGTATCAGGACAGACCCAAGATTGAAAGGGTCACAGCAGTCTCCATTTCTGCTACCTTTTGACTTTATAAGTTGAACTCCTTGTTCTTTACCGAATATGGGAATGTTAGAAGACATTGGGCCTGTGGAGTGGTTGAACTTGGTGGCCTACTCGTTTGGAAATGTGGGACTGCTTCTCTTTTTATTCAGGGGGAAAAAAGACTCTTACTTAACTTTAGTTTTAATTTAACTTAATTAACTTTTAATTATTAACTTTGAACGTGTCAGATTCCATACAATAAGTGCAGCTAGATTTTTTTTTTAGCAGTATAGGTTATTCAGAATTTTGGGTTTTGTTTTAAGTTTCTCACAGTGTTACTTTAATTGAAAAGAACAAAAAGGTTGTTGGAAGTGCTTGTCTTTGTTTATGGAGCATTTCTTTTCAAGAAATGGAGTCTAGATAAATTACCTGATACTGTCTTTCTCTGAGTAAGTGATAGTTTTCATAGCTTGTACATATACAAAAGGGACAGTATTTCCAAATCTCCTCCACCATCTTTATTCTAAGACAACTTCATCTTTTGAATTGTTTATTTACTCAACTGTTTTTATTCACAGATGTTGATGATGGGGATACAGTGACAGATTTCATGGTACAAGAGCGGGAACGTGGTATTACCATTCAGTCTGCTGCTGTTACTTTTGACTGGAAAGACTATAGAATCAATCTGGTTGACACCCCAGGTACTGCATTTTAGGAGTACTGTCGTTACTAGGAGAGAGTAGATGAGGTGGGGTGTCATAGAACATAAGTCTTGGTTTTAAAATATGGTGTGATGTTTAACTGGTTGAATTGCTGCAGTAAATAAGCCTATACCAAGCTCTGTTCACCTTTGACTACTTGTTTGCTGGTGCCTAAAGCAAGCTTGTTTCTCAGATATTTCCACACTAAATTGCTTTCAGTTCTGGGATTGCAATGTAACTGTCCTGTGTGTTTCAATGACTGCTGAGTGTATTTCTCTGAAAGCGAAGACAGAGGGCTTTTTCGCATGGTAAAAAAAAATATAATGACCTGTTGATGTTGCCTGTTTGAATTATGACAGTGCAAAATGAAAATTGTTTTTCAGGTCACGTGGACTTTACAGTGGAAGTTGAGCGTTGCTTGAGAGTCCTGGATGGAGCAGTAGCTGTGTTTGATGCTTCAGCTGGTGTTGAGGTAAAAATGACTGGTAGAATTTCTTACGTCTAATGACTTAAAAAAGACTGAAATAACAATGATATAGAGAGGTTGCTCTGCGTTACCTCTGTTCATGCTTTAAGCAACATTTGCCTGAGCTCAGAAGCTGAGCGTTTAATTTTGTCATGTGGGATACAGAAATTTCCATGGTAATAAGGGGCAAATAAGTGGTGTTCCCATTAAGGTTCCCCCCAGGAGCTGGGGGTGCATGCGAGGGGGTTGGTTTTTTTCTGTTCCCCACCCCCCCCCAAATTTAGATTGAGATGAATACTTCTGGCTAGCTCCACCAGTGGAAAGAAATGAAATCTGTTCACTTCTTATTATCAGATTTCATGTAGAAAATGAATCATTTGCAGCCAGAATTTTGCCCTCCTCACTGGTGTGTGTTTAATACATCCTTTGGGACATCTTGCAGAAGATGTGGAGGCAGGCTGGAATTTGAGTTTGTAACATGAGATGCTCAAGTAGTTCTGGAGAAAAGTTACATGTTTTGAAAGCACAATGTTTCACAGCATGTCCTTTGCTGTATAGAAAGGATGAGAGAACTGTTGATTGGTGTTAGTTGCATTGTTTAACAAGAAACATGATATCTCATATTAGGGAGTCTGTGGTCCAACTGTCAGCAGTAATGTTTTTCTTTTGCTTTAGGCCCAAACTCTGACAGTGTGGAGACAAGCAGACAAGCATCAGATACCGCGAATTTGCTTTTTAAACAAGATGGACAAAAATGGGGCAAGGTATTACTTTAATCATTGTTAAAGACCTGGTAAGAGAATGTGTCTAATCAAATTAAGGTATGTTCTGTTAAGCAGAAAGGGAGCAAATTATATTAATACTTAGTATGCATATCTTTATGATGATTATACAGATGCTTTTTTTTTTTTGTATTTGTGGGAGTAATTTTTGCCATGAATAGGAATGGTAAATCTAGTTGACTGTATCATTACATTTTGGGTAACTTTTAAAATCTGTTGTTTTAATACAGTTTTACATATGCTGTTGAGAGCATCAAACAAAAGTTGAAGACAAAACCTTTGCTTTTACAGGTAAGCTTAGAAATTATATGCTTATCTGCTTTTCTTTCTTAATATTTTGTAGTTGTCTAAAATTTCTGTTCTATTTGCAGTTACCCATAGGGGAAGCAAAGAACTTCAGAGGACTGGTTGATGTTGTGACTAAGGAACGAATTGTCTGGAAATCTACTTCTGGTTTGGATGATGGAAAAATTTTTGAGCAAAAGCCACTGCTGGAGGCTGATGATCCCAGCTTGTTCCAAGAAGTCCAGGATGCCAGAAATACCTTAATAGAACAAGTAAAGTTCTAAAGTAAATATATTATGTATTTATTATTTAAATTGCAGGAAAAACAGGCTGGAAGGGACCTCTGGAAGTGTCTAGTCCAGTGTCCTGCTCAAAGCAGGTCTAATTTTAGAGTTAGACCATGTTGCTCAGGGCCTTGTCCAGTCAAGTTTTCAAAGTCTCCAAGGACAGAGATTCCAAAACCTCTCTAGGCAGCAAGTCCAAATGCTTGACCACCCTTGTGGTGAAGCATTATTTCCAACCGGATTTTCCCGTGTTGTAGTCTGTGACAGTGCCTCTTGTCATTCACTTGTGCTACTCTGAAAAGAATCTGGCTCTATTTTTTCTGAAACAGGTCCACCACCACCTCTATAGATATTAGAAGACAACACTTATATCCTCCCTTAGCCTTCTCTTCTCCAGGTTGGACAAACCCATCCCTCTTGGCCTCCGGCTGAGCTCTGGCCTACTCACCGCCTTAGTGGCTTTCCACTGTCTAGTCTCTTTTATATCTCTTTCCACAGTTTGTCTCTCTCTGGTGCTGGGGAACCTAAAACCAAACTCAGTGTTTTACTCTACTCACGAGTGCTGAGTAGAGGGCATTAATCATTTCCCTCATCTGCAGGCTATGCTCTTGCTAATACAGCCCAGTATGCAGTTAGCTTTCAGCACTGCAAGCAAAGTGCACTTGTCCACCAGACCCTCTGGTCATCTTCTGCAGAGCTGTTTCCTAGCCAGTTGATCCCCAGTCTGTACTAATGCATGGATTTGTTCTCTCCCAGGTACAAGATTCTGTATTTGTCGTTGTTGAACTAGTTTCACATTTTATTCACTTACTTTCCATTTGTCAAAGACACTTAATGCGCATTATAAACCGTAATGCATGATGGCAAAACTCACTGTTTTATGCAGCGTTGGACTCCCTGGCTGCACAATACATGTGTAAAATAGGAAATGCTCCCCACTTTATAAATAGCAAACTGAAGAATACAAACAGACACTAAATTTAGCGTTCATTTGGCTAACATGGCATCTTGTACGGTCTTAGATGCCAGAACATACTTGAGACATTCACATGAGCTCTGGCAGATCTGGCCCAGGAACTACAGGATGTCCTTGCCTTTCTGGAGTGGCAGCTAGGAGCGGGGTGGAATGCCCCAGACCATTTAAAATGGCACTAAATGCTGTGTTACAGGCAGCTGAATGCCATTGAAAACCTTGTTCCGGCTTCATCCAAAAAATCTGTGGGAGAGATGAGAATATAACAATGTAAATATTTCTTTCACATAGATTGTCATACTGTGAAGCTAAGAAAGTGTAACAGAAACCTGATCTAAAACTAGAGTCCTAATGAAATTTGCACAGTTAAGACAGTTTAGAAGGAGTGAAGAAGGAAAGAACAATAGAGAGAAAGAATAAATTGCCTGTCTAGAGTGTTTTTCTTCTATTCTCAGCTTGCATTTTAAGGTCTTGCACTACTTTGACTAATTTATATAACAATATTGCAAGAGTTAGTTTTACTTGAGTGGTTTTAAGCAAATTTCCTCTCCAAGTAAAGAATGCAAAAAAAATCCTTTTTTCTTTTATGTTACTTGTAAGAATAAGAGTGTAATAGAGTTTATATTTGAATATTTTACTTTTATAAGTAAAAATATGTGGAGTTTTAAAATTACGTGAATGACACAGAAGTGCATAAACAGATGATACTGGGCTTCCAGTTTGCTTTGAAACATCAAAGTTGAAGAAATCTGCTTTATATTCCTCAGAGTTCAGAAAAACATGCACACAATCTGTTTTTCAAAATTTCCAGGCTTTAAATGGGGATGGTATTACTCAGCCTCTTCTGTAAAGAAATTTGTTGTCAGGTAGAAAGCTACATAAGAACAGCATGTTTTTCTTCAGTTTGTGGTCTGTTCCTGAAGCAGGAAGGGATGGCCCAGTAGTGTGATAACTGAGATAACTTGTATTTCTAAAATATCTTTCTGCTGTATTTCCTGTCCTGTTAAGACTTTTTTTTTTTGGGGGGGGGGGGAGGCAGAAATACTGTAAAATTCAGTAGCTTGAATAGCAGTCATTTTGTGCATTTCCTTTTCATTTAACTAAAGGAATGCTTTCCTTTATCTTTCATATTTTAACTGTTAGCTTAATAAGACTTCTAACTGCTTATCAATAATTAATTTTGTTATTTGGTCAATTGCTGCCTCAGCCGCTAGAGGGAGCCGAGTGCCTCACTGCACTTGGTGTGTAGTGGGTCTGTAATGATGCAGGGTATATGTGAGGCCAGGTTTAGAGAGCAGTACATTTTGTTTATTAAACCAGTTGGTGCAGTTGGAAAGCACAGCTGAGCTCTTCCACCTACAGTCCTTTGACATGAAGAAGGTTAAACGCCATGAAAGCTTGTCTGTTTTTTCAGCTGTTTCGGTCACAGAATCACAGAATCGCTGAGGTTGGAAGGGACCTCTGGAGATCATCTAGTCCAACCCCCCTGCTCAAGCAGGGTCACCTAGAGCACGTTGCACAGGATCGCGTCCAGGAGGGTTTTGAATATCTCCAGAGAAGGAGACTGAATATCTCTAGAGAAGGAGTTGGTCTATTTACTTCTTGCTTCAAACTTTACTTTGTTTGTAGATTTGAAATACATTCAAAGTCAAACTTTTCATCGCTGTCACTGTCTTGCTGCAGGATTTTTCAGTTTCAGGGGAGATGCACAAGCATGATGTCTCCCACTGATGTTTTTGCCTGATAGCAACTTTATGGAGCAACTTTTTGGGGTTTTTTCTCCCTGTCCTTCCTTTAAACCTTCATTTGCATGATTTTCTGTGTAAAACTGATTCCCTAAAGACTCTGCCTTTTTTTTTTTCTTCTTTTTTTCTTCATTTTGCAGAAATACTCTAAAAGCCTTAAAACCCTAAGAAGCACTGCAAAAGCATGTCCTAGTTGGCATTTGTTGTCAAGTAGAATGTGATTAAATTTGATATATTTTTTTTTATTTAACACACTTTTCTTTGCTTGCAATAAAGTGAGTGGAAGAATGGTAAAATAATTTTGCTATTAAAAGTAACAAATTCCTTAATGTAAAGGAATACTTAATTTTTTTGAAGTAAGGCTAATGACATTTCTGAGACTGCAAAAAGGAATTATAATAGTTGGGTTGAAATTTGAGGTATGGAGTGTATCATCAGTATTTCTTGGTTTGAGTTTATGATCTCTGATATCTTTAAAGGCTTCATTCCTGCTCCACTTAGTTAATTCCTAAATAACTAAGATTGGTGACTTATTTGTGAAGCTGCTATATGCTAAATAATAAAGCAGAAATATTCTCTTGAAGGTTGCAGATCTGGATGATGAATTTGCTGAACTGGTTCTAGGAGAATATAGTGAAAATTTTGACTTACTACCAGCTGATAAGGTAAATTTTACCTTTAATTAGAAATATTTTTACTAGCTGTCATTCTGAGGAGCAGAGTTGTTTTTTCCTTTGACAAATACTGATTTTGATTTTGCAAATATACATTTTTTTTTTTCATTCAATAAAAAGTGTCACACCAGCTTTTGTGGTGATTTTAAAGTACTGTGAACTTAGGAGAAAGTATATTCAAGCTTAATATGAACTTTATCTGATAATACAGTAACTATGATTCTTAAATATGCTGGGCAAAGCTCTAAAAGTAGGGTGCATTTATTATGGATGTTTTTATTGAAAGTTAGGCTGCCAAAAGAGAGTTTCAGGAAGGGTGAATGGAATTTCCAGGTGGTGTCAGGCCAATTTGTGTTTGAGCTATTGATTCTCACTAACAAACATAACATCTGTCTCCCTATGAATTGGTGGGTTCTTCAGACGTTGCATATTGAAAATGGTGAGGTAAAACTTTCTGAATAAAAAGGAACGATAAAGAAAGAATAAGAACAGTTACAGGTCTGCATGAAATGTATAGAAATCTTAAAAGTGGTTTCTCATGTTTTAGCATCTAAGCGTGTGGGTTTATGGTTCATCCAGAGCCCTTTAAAGGCAATGAAAGGAGTTTGGTTGAGCGATTGTTGCATTTGAATCATAGTTCTTAACTTTCTTGGGATCTGTATTGCTAAATAAATATGGGACTATACAGCAAGCGTAATCTGAAAATAATTATTTTCTGCAGTTACAGTCTGCTATACGTAGAGTCACGCTAGCTCAGAAAGCAGTGCCTGTTCTCTGTGGCAGCGCATTGAAGAATAAAGGAGTGCAGCCGTTACTGGATGCTATTACTGCATACTTGCCCGCACCTAATGAGCGTTCATATGAGTTTCTGTAA
This sequence comes from Apteryx rowi, assembly GCF_003343035.1. NCBI lineage: Eukaryota > Metazoa > Chordata > Aves > Apterygiformes > Apterygidae > Apteryx > Apteryx rowi. The sequence continues at coordinate 648,304 of NW_020447630.1, forward strand.
GTATAGGGAGAAAAGGCGGGGGGGAACAGAAGTGTCAGGAAAAAGGAGAAACAAGTAGGAAAGGGTAGAAGGAGAAAATTAAAAAATTTCTTTAAACAAAAAATTAATATCTTTAAAAAGATTTACTAATTTGGGGTATTAAATAGCAGTTAAGATATGTAGAATAAAACTATACTTGAGTCCTGAGCCTGTTTTGGCCAGTGCTACTGAAATTGTCTGCATTTATCTCCAGCTGCCAAACTTGCAGTTTAGAGTTTTAAAGTCTTTTCAGTTTTTAATCTCAGGGCACAAGTTGGGGTCTAGGGATCATCTCTAGTACTGACTGAATCACATCACATCTTATTATGTATCTCTTCTTCTGTAGCTGGAACTGCTTAGATTAATATTTTTGTATAAATTATGTTTTTAAAAAAATCTCCTTTTATAAACAATACAACTAAGAAACATATAGCATCCTAAAAAAGTGGAAATTTAGGTAAATCTGGGTTTGAAGTGGGCTAATCTTACTAGTTTGCTTTGTTGTGTTTTTATTTTGCAGAAAGTGGTACAATGATGACCTCTGTGCCCTAGCATTTAAAGTTCTCCATGATAAATGTCGTGGGCCACTAGTTTTCATTCGCATTTATTCAGGTTCAGTGAAACCTCAATCAGCTGTATATAATATTAACAGAAGTTGCACGTGAGTAGGAGTGAGGTACAGTTTATTGTAGTATTGGAATGTCTATTAAAGTAATGAGTAATTCAAGAATTTCATTTGCAGGGAGAGAATGAGCCGGCTGCTCCTGCCTTTTGCTGATCAGCAAATTGAAATACCATCACTAATGGCTGGCAACATTGCCCTTACTGTCGGGTTAAAACAGGTAAAGGAAAAAATTGATCCTAAAAGGAATCACAGGCTGTTGTTGGGGTTGGAAGGGACCTCTGGAGATCCTCTGGTCCAGTCTCACTGCTGAAGCAAGGTCAGCTAGAGCAGGTTGCTCAGGACCATGAAGCTTGTTTCAGTACTGTACTTTCCACTTCTATGATACTGTGTCTCAAATATGGGATGCTTTTTTGTGTTGATTGTTCCCATGCATGTAAACTTTATTTGGAGTACATATACTCTTCCTAAAATGAAAAATTACAATGCACAAGTGTCAGGAATTTACCTGGGGAGATGCGGTGCTGTTTAGGTGGGAAGGGCTGAAATTTGAAACAATTTTAGTAGGGTTCTGATCTTCTGTTTATATTGTAACTCTTACAATACCAATGCAATATAATGCCACGAAGAGACCTCAAATGGCATGGAGAGTGACGCTGTAAGTTACTTACTCAAAACCAACAGTAAATATGTTCCACTTTCATGGTTCTGTTGGATAGTTTACTAATCCTGTGTTTTAGTGTTTGAACAGAATAGATCTCATTTGCATAGTTTTTTCTTAAATGTAACCAATTTTGGCATGCATAAGCAAATTTTCCTTTGCCAATACTGGCCTTTTGTAGCTTTATATCTTGAGCGATAAGATGGATTTAAAATGTGGTGAGCTTGATGAAGAAAAAGTCTAAAGTTGAGCAAAATTTTTCCTCCTCTTCCAAATCATTTTAATTATTCAAAGAGAGAAGTTAAAGCACTTATTTATGAATACGTGGAGTTTAGCACAACTGGTATTGAGAAGAAGAAAGATCAGTTGCTTTTTTTCCCCCTTCCTCTCTCCTTTGGGTCACGGGGGGTTGACGTATAGAGTGCCACTGGAGATACCATAGTGTCATCGAAGGCCTCAGCTGTAGCAGCAGCGCGCCGAGCTGGAAGGGATGCTGGTGGAGAGCGGAGGCGTACCAGTGAAGTAGAGAGCCTCCTGCTGGCAGGTGTTGAAATCCCCGAGCCAGTCTTCTTTTGTACAATTGAACCACCTTCAATGGCCAAACAACAAGGTATGGCATGCTTATAGACTTGGAATTATGCTACACCCTGATCCAGGCATACCTGGTTGATATCCATGAGCTGTACAAATTTATCTGTTGGTGATCTAAAAAGGCTCTTATTGGTGTTCTGCACAGATATGATATATTTCAGATGGTGATTGTCAGTATCCTTTGCTGTTACTTCTTTAACGATTTTTCTGTCTGGAAGAGTACTAGTTCTTCACTTTGAAAGGAGAGATGGAGGCAGTTCACTCGTTTCCCTTCCTTCATTCTTACTGTCGTGCTTAGCTTTGCTGCAGTCAAGCTAGTGTGCTGTGCATTCTGCCTCTGAGTACAGCTAGCCTTAAAATGTAGGTGCTTGCTTCAGTCAGCACTTGCAGTTTTCCTCTGTGGCATTTATAAACGTTTCCTGCAGATCCGTATTCAGTGAGCATTCACCCATGCAGCGTGACCTCCGGTCTTGCTGCCTTTCCCAAAGAAACTGTATCAGAGAGCCTGGTAGTTTGACTCTCTGGAAGTACGCACTTTGCACTCCCTATCTTCATTGCAACAAAGCTGAGCGTGGTTGAATGCTGGGACTTCTGTGAGGAGAGGATGGACAAATACCGGTATGGGATGATGGAATGAGCAAGGGAGAATGTGGTTTCGGAGCTATGTGCCTGCAGACTGAGCCATTGGATTGTGGGTGTTTTTTTCAAAGGCTGCAAGGTGAATAAATGCAGTTTTCGTTGTGAGTTCATTGTGCTGTAGCTGCTTTTCTATAGCTGTTTCCCTCAGTAGTTAAGTAAGATGATGGGGAATCAGAAGAATTGACTTGCTTTTGAACTCTTTTCTTGTTGTTACTGAATTCATCTTGAAATCTTCATGCAAATCAGTTAAGAGCTAGTTTAAAATTTTTATTACCTGTAAAAAGGGAGCAGTATTTTTCGCTCACTCGATAAAGGGCTTAAAGGTTCTGTTTAGCCTTTATACAAGTGCAGAATATCACTCAGAAAATGCTATTGTTAACAATGAAATTTAATTTTTTTTTCAGTAAGTCATTTTTTTAAGTGGGACAGTCGCAGTCGTCATTTTAGTTAAAAAGCTCTTTTCTCTAAAAGTTGCACAGACGGTTTTAAGCTTTTGCTTGATGTCACTAAATTTTGCTGTTAAAGAAGACAAATCAGTCATAGAAGTGTTCTGTAGCCTACAGTTAATTTACTGGAGAGAATGAGAAGTTGAAAGTTGCTTGTAATTAGAGTTGATTTTTGTCTGCCAGAATCTGTTTCCTTAGGGTCCTATTCCTTCTGAAAATAAAATTTGACTGTGTGAGGAATGTGATGTTTAGGCATTGTGATTCTCACATTACTGAAGTCTTGTTATGGTGTTTGGTATTTATGTATAGACTTGGATAATGCACTGAACTGCCTTCAACGTGAAGATCCAAGTTTAAAAGTGAAGCAAGATCCTGACACAGGACAAGTAAGATAAATCTTCCATTGCTTACCTTATAATCAAACTTCATTTTAGGACTGTTAAGATCACCCTTCAGTTGGTTCATTTACATGTTGAGATTTTTTTGAATTAAAAGGGGTCTAAAAATGTACAAAGTTCTGTGCATCAGAGCAAACTAAAAAGATGCCTTGTGCACTTATGCAGAGCATAAGATAATCTCCTGTATTCTGCAGAGTATGTTTTTGACAGTCCTTTTTGAATTTAGAAAAATTTGAAATATGTAATACTGAAACTAGTACAATATGTTCTTTTCTATAGTGGGCATAGTAGCAATAATTACCATTCCCCCCCCCCCCAAATGGTGTTTTAAGTCAGGAGATCTAAAGCAGACCTGTTTTCTTACCTCTGGGCTCCTTAGAATTTTGAAATATTTTTTAGAGGCTAAGAAACGCATATAAGTAGAGTCCTTGCTTAACCACTCTGTATTAAAACCTGAGTTTTGTATGATGTCCCCCCCCTCTCTTCTAACTAGACCATTCTGTGTGGCATGGGAGAACTACACATAGAGATTATTCATGACCGAATCAAACGTGAATATGGAATTGAGACTTATTTGGGACCTCTTCAAATAGCATACAGAGAAACCATCCTAAATGCTGCCCAAGCTACAGGTAGAATGAGTGAATATAAGGAACATTTTGTTTCTGGTTTTGTAGCTTGTTCTATTAGAAATAATCTTTAATTATCTTAATTACTTTGAGTAACTTTCAGATTGTTTGGTGCAATAGCTTTTTTTCAAAATTCTTGCTTCATTTTTTTTCTGTAGATACATTGGACAAAACAGTAGGAGATAAACGGCACTTTGTAACTGCAGAGCTAGAGGTGAGGCCGAGGTCAGGGGAGAGAGTAACAACAACACCAGTCATAGAGTATGCTGAAAATGTCATTGAGCTGCTTCCCAAAGAACTTCAAGGAGCAATAGAAAATGGAATCGCTAATTCATGCATTCAAGGTAAAGGAACTGTTGTGACAGCTATGTTTTTCTAACTTCTATGTAAGAAGTAATTTAATAGATTTCTTGGAGGAAAGATTCCTTGGTAGCTTGAAAAGTAAAAGACATTAACATTACAGATGCGAAGAAAAAAATACAGAATTTCCTTAGCTAAGAAAATTGCTGAACACCACTTTTCCCATGCCAGGAATGGAAGTCAGCATGCTTTCAGTTTTAAGCTTGATTTATTCTAAGTAACTCAACAACAAGCTTGGTTTTACTGTTTCTTGTTTTTGTTGTGTTTTTTTTGTTTCCATCTGGTATAACAGGTAAGACCTTTACTTGGTGACATCGTGTAAACCACAGTGATGTGATGGAACTGCCTTAGGAGGCCAAACATGTAAATACCACACTTCTATTAGTGACTGATGGTTTTTCTGATTTTCAATTTTGTTAAATCAGTGAAAGTATATAATAAAAAGCTTTGCCTAATTGCAAAGTATAGGCTCTCTATAGGACTAAACTGTCCTTTTCTTTTGGTTCAAAATAGGATATATTTATTAACTTGTGGTCAAATAACTTACAGTAAAACTGAGACAGTGGATTAAATAATAAATGAGAATTATTCTAGAAGCAGCATGTCCCGTGTCTTCTATGTTGCTTTGTTCAGTTGCAAAGCATCTCTCATCTCTAGCTGTGGAATGAGTCTTGATTCTGGTCCTCAAAGCTTGCCTGTGTGCTTTCTTCACAGTCCCTGAAGACCATTCAGAACTGTGCTGTCTCAGGCCTAAAATCCAACCCTCTAAGGGCGGTTAAAAAGAGATGATCTGGCCATGTTGTTTGTATGAAGAAAGCTGTGTGTTTTAATTTTCTGAGATCTTGTTCCAGCCTCCCATCCAGTCTCACCGAGTTCTTGGTCTGGTTGAGAATCCTGGAGCAGGGAGGTAACCTAGCAGGTTACCAGGGAGGCAGTTCATCCCTCCTAGAGCTGGGTCAACCCTGCACTTTGGGCAGTGGGTTAATATCTGCCCTTTGCTGGGATCACATTCTCTTGACAAGGAAAATGCAGAAGACATTCTGGCTACAGGTTAAACAAAAGTTTTCACAACTTCTTCGAACAAATTAAATGTTCTTGTTTCAGTAGATGTCTTAGATAGGTATTATAATGTAAAATTATTTCTTTATAAGATTAATTTTTAGGAACAGGGTTAAGAATGAATGAATTCAGGAACTTTGGTTCTGAACATTGTTAGCTGTGTTTTTGAAAGTAAGAAAGTATGACTCTGCATTCCTTTGTCTCTTGTGGCAAAGCTAGATAATGATAAAATTATAGAAGTAAGGAATGAGACAAGTGGTCATGCCCTTGTGGAGAGGGAGGGCAAAGGAGAAGGTAAAGAAGAAAGAAGCTACAAATTAATTCTGAAACTGTTTTTTTTTTAATGTCTTCATATTATGAAAAACAAATACTTTTTTTTTTTTCCTTTCCCTAGGACCTTTGCTAGGCTTCCCAGTTCAGGATATAGAAGTGACAGTGCAATCACTGACGGTGCATCCTGACACCTCCCATACGATGATATCAGCCTGTGTCTCCCGTTGTATGCAAAAGGTACAACGAAACTATAGACTCTTTTACAACACAGGAGCATGATGTACTGTTTGAAAAATGTGTGTATCAGTATCTGGTAATTGTTCTTCTGGGAAAGCGTAACGCTCTCGCTGGGGACTGCATAGTTTTTGGAAGCAGAGAATTTGAGGAGTGTTACCTTAAGTATGTAAGCATTTCCTATGTGAATTTGTTCCTAAAAAGGAATCAGCATAACTCTTTCCCTTCCTTTCATGCAGGCTTTGAAAAAAGCCAGCATACAAATACTGGAGCCCCTGATGAACCTAGAAATCACAGTGAGTGAAGATCATCTCAGTGCGGCACTTGCTGACCTTGCACAGCGGAGAGGCAGTATTCAGGAAATTCAGAGTCGTCAAGATAACAGAGTTGTAGTTGCTGCTGTTCCTCTAGCAGAAACAATGGTATGTGGTTATCTTAATAGTAAATGGCAAAAAAAAAGGTAAAAAATGGTAGATCTGCCCTTTTTTATGCTTAAAAATAATTAGGCTTTGATGCGCCTTTCCTGTTGTTATGTATGAGTAAGTTTAGAATAGATATTTTAAATTATATTTTAATTGCATTGAAGGTCTGAAGCAAGCTATCCAGAGGGTGCAGGGAGTTAAGGGCTACTTGATTACTACACTTACGAATGTAGTAGTATTTTGTGCCTAATTCAGGTTGCTAAACTAGCATGTTTTCAATTGTACAGTAAGTCAGAGAAATAGTAAAAACTAGTTTTACAGAGAACTAGTTAAAAAGAAGATAATTTATTAAATTAATTAGTTTACTGTTGGGTGTTATTGCACTTGTAATACAATAATATTAAAAAATTAACTTATTGGAATGTTGCACTGTACTTACTCTGTCAGACCTAAACAGCTTTTTGTGCTAATTAATCTTTCCCGTATCCTAAATTGACTGACATTAGTATCTTTCTTTATACGTGTTCTGTATTTTGTCCAGGGCTACTCAACAGTTCTGCGTTCTCTAACATCTGGCTCAGCAACCTTCACTTTGGAGCTAGCCAGTTATCAAGCCCTGAACAGTCATGAGCAAAGCGCACTTCTTCAGAGGAGGGGGTTGGTATGATCACTTTACTCTCTACAAGAAAAAAGTTATGTTCTATCCTCCCTATTAAATATTTTCAGAAGATTGTTTAGATGCACCAGTATGTTCTTCTGTGACCACCTGGTTATGGTAAATGAGAGATTAACAGCTACAGGAGCAGACTGTGCTTTTGACTTTCCAAGGGAATGTTCCTGAGACATAGGGGAAGTGTGAGTGATCTCGGTCGGACACAGCTGTCTAATGCAAAGCAGTTGAACCAGAGATGCAACCACAATTTGCTGCTTTGATAGTTCATATCTTACAGATATCTACAACGACGAGTGATGCACATACTTTTTATAGACATGAGCACTAAGTGTATATTAATGTGCCATTAAGACTGTTTCTTTACTTATTTCATCTATAGACATAAACTAACAGTTTTGCCAGTCTGTATCTGGATTTGTTTTCAGTGGAGTATGAGAATATGGTTAAGCATCTTAAACTGTAAGTATTCCCACATTGTTAGAAGACTGCTTCAAATGGAGTTTAGGACAATGCATGTAACATTCACCTGAGTTTGCTTTAGCAAATAAGTAGAGTGGATGCTTCTGCAAATTAAGTAAGATCTATTCAAGAAATGTAAGAAATGCAAAGTTCTCCCACAGCAGGAATCCCTGCCTACCACCTTGGAGTATTTTGAGGGGGGGAGGGGGAAACTTTTTTTTTAACCTTTAGCCTTTTGACCTAATGATTGATTTAAGGTGTAATGGTACAGTTCTGATCTGCGGTGTGTTACAGTTCATAAATCACTTGTAATTTGCAGTTGTATGCTTATTTAGGAAAGCAGCATATGACAAAACAATTTAAAATAAAAAGGTAGTTTGCTTTTTATATTGAAACAATATCTTTCCTTTATTTTCCCTCAAATTTATCTAATATTTGAGGAAAGTGGAATGGGTAACTGTATGGCAGTGAGTTTCAGGATTTCACAGTGAAGAATCTCTATTTCTAATGAAAGCTTAACATACAATTAACATCATCTGAAGTTTAAAACCCCCCCACAATTTTTATTCCAACAGGAATTTGACAAATTAATGTAACTTTATTTTAAAATTGAAAATTTTAGATCTCTGTTTAAATATCAAAACACATGTATACACTGTCCCACCTCAGAGGCACTTCAGGTTGTTTAGTAGAAGTCCTTGTAGCAGTTAGTTATCGCCTTCTTGCTTCATGAGCGCAGTATCCAACAAACACAGGTTCAGCTGCTATCCCACGGCTGTTAAAATAAATTTTAATGCATATGGTATAATCAAACAACTGGCTAGCTCTGTAGGCAAGAGGAGAGATAGTGGTAATTATTTTAATCTGCTTCCTGCAAACAAAGCTACTGCCAAGAAGTAATGGATGGCCTATTTAGGGAATGAAGAAAGATCGCCATATTCTGAGGCTGGTTATACTTCAGTTATCAGGCTAAAAGTGCAGTTCTGTTTCAATCAGATGTACCAGCATATTAGAAAACAGCTTGAAAAGCCTAAATGCAGAGCTTGGTGGTGTTGATGTTCTGCAGAATATATTGCTTTTTAGAAGACAAGTTATATGAGTGTGTAACTACCAATCAGTTGATGTTTGCACAACCCCTCCAACTTAACATTTTCTTCATGTGAAGCTCAAATCATTTCAGTTTCATCCAGTTAATGGTTTTGGGGAGCCAATTTATTAACCAAACTTTTGCCAGCTAGATACACTAAGGTAAATTATTTTGGTTTTATGTGGCTTTTCAAAAATATTGCTTTAGCTTATTATGGTAGCAGGATGCACAGGAAATAGTGCAATGCTGTAGCCTGGCTTTAGTTTTCAAATGTGTTTCACATAAAGCTTTAGTAGTAACTTATTCTTGTGCAGTAAGAAGTATAGAAGATATTTCAGAATGAAAACAGTTGTATTCAAATTCTGCGTGCATATTTAAAAGAGCTAGATACTATTGCTACAGTGATTTATAGGATAATAACTATTGGTGTTTAAACTAGTCTTAAGAGCAGCAATAGAAGAATTTGGAAAATGAACTAGCTCAGCTGAATTATTGCTTGGTCCTAGGCAAGACTTACTGCTATTCATTGGTAAAAGAAAGGTTTGTTGTCTAGGTCTCTGGAATATATACCTACCTGCTCTTTTCCCTTCTCCAGTCAACATTTGTCTGCAATTTGGCCTGCTGTGTCCTACTACAGGAAGCTGAGTTTGGCAGCTACTGCTTTTACAGTACTGTGTCCATAGCAGTAACCTTGGCCTTGGATAGGAAGGTGTCCCAGTGACTTGATCTAGCCATTACAAAGTTCCTGCCTACCCGTTCGTCCACCCCAGGTGCCCAACTGTATAAGCGCAACAAAGAACTGTCATACTTGAAAAGGCTTCTCAGCCTGCAAGGACTACCACAGGTTTTGCATGTATATTAAAGTGTCAATACATATATTATGTATAAAAACTTTGGTAAGGACATAGAGTGTGGGCCTGACTAAGACCTTACCAATAGACTATTTGTGAAATCAGCATTTTGGCATTCATGCAAAGCGAAGTCTGTCGGTCTCATGGAAGGCCTGTATATATAAAAGGCACCACAGCTGCAGATCCAAAGAATGCTCGTTTCATCTATGGAAAGGGAATGGTTTCTTTAGTGTGTTTTTTCTAGCTCAAAACCTACATAAAGGGAATGCTTTTGTGGAGCACATGTCCTTTTATTGACCTAAAATATGGCATAACAGCACTTGTTTCACATGAGTTTATATGCCAGCAAAGCAGTTCTAGGGCATGGTATGAGCACCTGAAGTACTTCATTTAAAAAAAAAAAAAAAATGAGAAAAGTACAGGGAGTAGTCCTTAGTCTGTCCCTGCTTTCCTTATCTCTTTTGCTAGTGCTACCTGAGCAGTTGCAGTCATCTGGATCAACTCCCTGTACAGCAATAGAAGCATGAGTGCCACTGTTAAGGCAGAGAAGACAGAAATGCAATAGTGGCTAGCCTGGGTCCAGGAATAGCGGCTACCTCTCCTTCATGGCTTAGTTCATTGTAAAACTCTAATCCCAGAGGGTACTGCCAGTGAACACTTGTTTTTCAGTTTCATCAGCATTCTTCTTTGAGCCTCATCAAGAAAAGCATTAGCTTGTTAAGTGATGGGACATCAATTCTTAAAGCCATTTAATCTTGTTTTTAACTTGTATTTGTTAATTCACCTTTAATGCATCTATTCTTCTCATAACTGAAGGAGATGATAACCCAGTTTACAGATAACAGTAGTTTCCTATAGCATTTTTAAAGCCAGCAAATTAACCAAAAGAGTCAATTAAAGCTTCAATTTAAAAACTAGCTTTTCTACTCTAGGCTAAAAGTTGGTGATTCAGACAGGTAATCGTGCTGAGAGAGAGACCACCTTTGCTATCTACCAGAACTTGAGCAGACTGCTTGAGTTTTGAGTGCTGACTGTAACTGTCATCTTGTCTACTAAAAAGCTGATTTGTATGTACCTTCAAATCCTTCTTCCCCCTGTTGGGATTTTCTGTGATTTGTCATAAGCTTCCATAGAAAAGCTAAATGGCATGTTGCATTCTTGCTGTAGCGCAGCTTTGGCAGCATTAGGGAAAATGTGAACATCGCTGTGGCTGTATACTTTTAAAGTAGAGTCAGACTTGGACTTAAGGCCTGGAAATAACTCATTTTGCAATGCTGCCTTGAGGACTAATGGCAAGAGCTATTAACCAGGCTGTACAATTAACATTCTCATCTTCTCTCTTTTTCCCCGAGTTAAATGCTGGGGGAACAGGTATAGGTGCTTTTCAGGAGGCTCCTGCAACCCTGCACGTTCTACAACTATGCATATACAAAGATAGCACAATAGGCAGCAACTCTTCTAGGCAGCTTTTAGAGAAAAAAGTGCATACAAGAATCAGTCATGAACTGACTTAGTTTATAGTAGCTATAAGCAAAACTTAATTCATCAGGATTCCTTATCCACCCCTCAGACTCCACACTAAGGCAAAACCTGAAAGAATAGCTTGCTCAAGCTCACCTCTCATGCAAGAAGCTGCATTTGATTGCCTGCTGCAGCTCTTTAATTTTAATAATTTTAAAAATGCAATCTGCTTTTTCTGTCTGTGCACTCCTCCCACACACCCTTTTACACCCTTTATTGTTTGAAATAAGTCAATCAAGATGTTAGATTTTTTTTTTCCTTTAGAGGAAAGAGGGACAGAGATAAGTTGCAGTATTTCACTGAAGAAGGTTAATGGGTTCTGAGAGTGTTAGACAGTTGCAAAACTGGAACCCCTGTCTTAATGCATCTGTTCTTCCTCTTTTGAGGATATGAAGACCACATGGGATGATATTTACGTTGTCAGATTAGGCTGTTAGTTCTCCCTTCACTTCTGGGTCAGCAATTTAGGCCTGTACTTGAACTCCAGTGGTTCTAAGACATAAGCACCAAGCTTTACTAGCACTATTAATCTTACCTGAGCATGCGGCATCGATGATTAGATAGCCTTTTATAAGCATCCTTTAAGTCAGTCACATTCCTGCTGCTCCAGAGTCTTTCCCCTACAGCACTTGCACGAGGCCTGTAAAAGCATACTGAGTTTTAGATTAGGTATATGCTGTTACCAAGAATGGATTAAAATCTTTAATACAAAATCTTATGTCCAGAAGCAACAATTTTTATAGTTGCTTATTGTCAGTATCAGAAAAAATAGTACCACTAACATAAAGTGCTGTTGGATTAATTCATACTCATTGTAGCTAGCTTTTTAAAATCTAAAGCTAGAAGTTCATACCATAATCTTGGCGTGACGTTGGTTGCATCCACAAATTCCCCCCACAGGCAGGCTTCTCCACCTATTACAAGCTTTTTCTGCTTTTCAGATCCTGTATTCAAGGCAGAAGATTAGAATTGCTATTTGCCCAAGAGATGGGCATATCATAAATTTCATTTTTGAATACTTAAAGTATTGATGTTTAGTTGATGTTTACTTTATCATATAAAATACCTATCCTGAGCACTAACTTAATGTTTTGGTAGTCTTGTTATTGGATGTGGGAATTATCAGACCATTTGCCCAGAGAATCCAAGCTTTCTGCAAACTTTTCCTTTCTCTGGCAGAAAGAATTTTCATCTTTATCCTCTGAAGACATGCCCCAGCCTTTAAACATTTTTGATTGAAGATTTCAATCCTGGCTGTAACTGTTCATTTTATTACACACTGAGCGTTCCTTGAAAAAGCTATGGAAGTCAGCTGTTCTACCTAACCAGCCCAGGGAGATACCTTATATAATAAATGTCTACCAACAGTCATTTTGCACATCTGTCCCCCTAATGCATAAGGTATCTGTTTACCCAGTCCAGCATCCTAGCTCACGCACAAGCACTTGTGCTGCTGCTCAAGAAAGGTATGTAACACTTTTTGACATGTGGAAAGTTGCACATTTTCACAGTTCTATTGGACATTAAAGTCCTTTGATTACAGTCCATCTGTTTGTAGTTACAGCATGACTCTAAATAACCTTATTCTTTCCATTTATGCCTTATAATGAACCAAAGACTTTAATGCACACAACAGGCATATAAAAAGTAATTAACAAACCAGGGAAGTCAAGTGGTTCAACACTGTAGTATTTCTTCCAGTCCTGCCCATAACTAATGTAGTCTAAGTACCAGGGAGCTGCAAGGATAGCAGTGAAGCCTGCTCCTGTGACACTGCTCAGTTCTTGAACATAGTTGTTTCCCATCCACACTTCAATTACAGTGTCTGGTTTTAGCTAGAAAGAAGGGGGGCAGAAAATTAACATGAAAGATAATCTTATTTACTATTACTAGGAAAAAGAATAATGAATTTCAAAACTAAGGGGTGTGTTTTCTTCCAAAGAGGAGCACTTCAGAAGCTACCTTTTGGCAATTGTTTTCTTCCAGAGACAGTCTCAAGCTGATTATCGGTTTGTTGGTTTTAAACAGTTCATATTAGAGTGCAGCCCAGATCATATTATAGAGAGTTAATGCCTAGAGAGGGTTCTTACATACATCAGTGATCTGTGAACAGCTCAGATTTCAAGCACCTGGTATTACTGGTCCAGATGCAGAGTAATATGAGAAATTTTAAAATACAGAAATACAYAGGAACTTCTCTACTTGACTCTGGTGTTCTGAAGTGTGTTATAGTATCTGCTTTCACCTTTATAAAACATTTCAACCCTGAAGTTCTTGTTCCACCTATTTCACCCTTTTGATAGATGGTAGTTTCAAGTTAGGCCCCACACCTGCAAAGGCTTACTTGTGTTGTCCTGCTAAAGCCATTGGACTTGCTTTAACTCTTAAGAGACATAACCTTAACTACTTAATAGCATATTTTGGAAGCCTCCCACAATACTGTGCTGTTAAGGAAGAGCATCTTGTTTCTTCCCCCATCTTACCTGTGCTTTATTATCAAACACTTCTTGCCAGACCACATATCCCTTGTTATAGGAGGAAACAATGTCCAAAATCCTAGAATTTAGAAATAAGATCATGTTTGTGAACTCCCATGAGTTCAGTACAGACACATGAAATTTCCACCCTAAGACACACTAGGGCCTCCCCAGTGCTGCATAATGGACCAAAAGAAACCAGGGTTTTATGTTTTTGTTCCTCAGTGCACTGCCTGGAAGAGGACTTCTCCCATGCAGGTGCAGTAACAAAAACTGAGGTTCAGATCTTCAGCCATCAACTCCTAAAGACAGCAAAATCTGTGTTATTTAAGAACAATGAGAGAAATATATGGCTATTAAAACCTTGGGCCTTTTCCTCTCCACCCCATTTACTGACATTACAGCAGGTACTTGGTTTAAGTAATGCCAGTATGTGCTTAGAACTGGTCAACATCTGCTTCTGTCCCACATTTTAAAGAACTTTTTACATTCAGTGTATAAAGAGGAAAAAGTGGGTAGTCCCCAATACATGAGAATTTATGAAACCAAATCAGTCTAACCTAAAACAGTTTCAGTATCTGAACCCCAACAAGCCCCCCAAATAGTTGGTGTGAAAAGCTGGGCAGAAAGAAAGAAAAAAACCCCACAACTTACTTCTGAATATAGTAAGATTCCAGCTTAGCATAGTCAATGCCAAATCCTTGCTTCTTCATGAACTCTTTCACTTCAGGGTTAGATTTCCTTAATAATAATAATAAACCAAGTCAAAAAAGAACCACACTTCTTGTTTTAAACCAGATTTTCCAGCTAGTTTCACCTATGCAGCAAGGGGCTGCTGACTGCAGAACATTAGGTGATGTTGTGCGTTCCACGTGGGGGCAAGCCTAAGGCAGAGCAAAGACAGCAGGATGCATGATTTACTTATTCTGAAACTGTTTCATTCTGATTTGAAACAAAGCCAGGAGTCCTAGTTTTCTGGGAAAGCTATTGGGAGTCCCTGTTTTGAAGCAGTCTCTGGCAGGCTGCCTCAGGCTCCTAAAAGCTTGGGTGTTCCTGGCTCCTCTGCAATTTAGTGGGAAAACTGCCAGCAGGCCTGGAAACTGAGCAGCCATAATACCAGGGGATCTGCTGGGGTGACATCAAGGCTCAAGCTTGGGAAAATGCCCCAAAAGCAAACCAACACTTTGTGATAAAGCATTTGTCAGAACTTATCTTTGTTTTTAAAAACTGAAGTAAGTTCTGAGTGTTCAGATTTGATATTTCAGAAGAATGTACAACAAATACTAACTAGATCAAATTGAATATTAATCTTACTAGATCAGATCCAAATTCTGTATCATTAGTTACTCCAGCAGAGAGACTCCAAAGTATTCAACATCCACAACCACTTGAAGAACTGTACGAATAGATGCCATTGCTTTTAATACAAGCACACAAGACTCAGTACTGTAATTCTTAATGCTAGCAGATTTTCTGGAAGTCAGAACTCGATGGAAAGGACTGCTTTTCATTTATCCCACAGCACTTAAATATTATCTTAGATAGTACTTTTCTTCCATACTGGTTCTTTTTCCTGCCAGGTTAGTTTTCAAACAGAAACCCTTTAGATTTACCTAGATGTTTGTGAAAATACTCGTCAAAACAAAATTCTGCAGAACTGTTTAACTCCTACAATGCTTGTTTGTTGAGGGTCACAAATGCTCTGCCAATAAATTGTTACAGAAGTAGGAGTGGAAAAGATCTTTGGGTTAAGCAGGGAAAACTGTCTCACCCAACTGAGTGCCATAATTGCTGGATTTAGGCAAGTTTAAGAGACACTAGACATTTATTCTTTGAACTGTCACCATACCAACAAGCGAAGCTCACTTCATCTCCTCCCAGGTGAATGTAGTCATCAGGAAATACACTGCTGATTTCTTTGAAGAATTTAGTCATGAAGTCATAAGTTGTATTCAAAATGGGATTTACAGGTCCAAAGGACCCACTTGGCTGCTTTCCACTGTAACAAGGGGTGAGGAGATCTTTTTGACCTAACAGAAACAATTAATATAGCATATTCAGTCCTGTGTTGTGCTAACTAACTTTGCCATCAGGAAGACATAGTTATTCATATTACAAATGTTAATATTCATCACTTAAGTGCTGATCTATTCTAGGTACAATGAAATAGAGGCAAGGTGAAAAAAAACTTGTCCAAGGCTGAAGAACACACCCCTCTAACCAGAGATTAGGACTCTGGCTTTTAGATTTGTGATTTTAAAACACTAATTTATGGAACATGTCACTACCTGGAAAACAACTTCTGGATGACTACTTGAATGGAAAAGCTTTAATGGATGTAGCAAGGAAGCCAAATAGGCCTCCTGAGCACATGCTCATTATCTTTTCTCTTTTTATTACCCTGCTTTTTTAGCACCTAAGTAAGCAGGAGGTATTTGGTGCCCCACCCCAGTCTGCTAGGAAATTACCTCTACACAAGAAAGGAAGGCTAGACAAAAATCAAAAACAACCATTAGTTTTTGAGTCAGGCTATCTGAAGCAACATAAGACAGGATAACAAAATAGGAAAGAGTTTTTTTAAGTGTAGGCTGGAGATTCCCAAGTTCTGTTTACTTGGTAAAATATGATTGCAGCAGCAGCTTCCCATAGCCAGACCCCAACTCTTTGTGGTCCCTGCTCTGAGCACATTCCCCAGAACAGAGACCCTAGTGGGACATCTGTTGCCTCACCCACCCTCCATGCTTCTTGTCACGCCTCTCTTGAGTATCTTGAATTTGAATGCAGACAAAGCGTAGCTAGAGCTCCCAGGCCCACAGGCAAACCCAGGATCGGCTGCAGTGCATCATGTACAAAAAGCTATCGTACAAGAAGCAATCAGGAACAATTGATTCTAGGCTAGAGAGCTAAATCTTGCTCTTATCTGATTTTAGGTCAGTCATCCACATGTCACTGGCCAAGGCAGTGGATTTTGTTAATGCCTCACAAGATCAGAAACTACATGACATGAAGGATTCAGAAGGAGTGTTTAGCAAATTTAGCTTTTGTATTGTTCCTTTCCTCCTCATTTAAAATTAGTGAGAAAGAGCCTGAAGCATCTTCTAACATTCTATAGCTACATCCCCACCAGCAGAGTGCAAGACTCATCCTGTGGCTAAAGCTAAAGCTACCAGGCACCAGAAAATCTTTACTATTTCCAGTTTAGCTAACAACATCTTAGGTTAACTTCAGTGAAATAACAGTCTGTGCATCTCTTTCCCTTCTGAGTTAAGGCACAAGGATCATTGGTCCTTGACCTCACGTAAAAAGCACAACTTTCAGGATTCAAGTGCTGTCTACCAAAAAAAAAGTTAAATATATATTAATCTGAAATCCAGAAGATTGAGAGCAAAGGAAGCATCCAGTTTTGCTGTGTTCTGTACATCAGCAGAGTATCACTTTACTAATAGACAGAAACACGAAACACTTTATAAGAACCTTCCCAAAGGAGAAACCTCTACTCTGGAGAGAACAGCTCACTACTTCCAGCCACTGCCTTATTACTCTAAATTCAAGAGGACTGGATGGATGGTGTGATAATGATATATGAAGTCTAAGGCAGACAGAAGATTACCAGAATACATATCTGCTTTTGCACACACATCCAGCACAGGAAATAACTACTCAGTTTCCTCCATTCACTTTAGTTCTTTCAACATGTAAAGGTCATGACCATCAGTGATTTCTCCCCTTGCTTACCGCCTAGCAAGAGCCTTTCAAAGCCCTTTCAAGGAGCGCTTTTAACAAATCCAGTTGCTTTTATATAGCAGTATTGTGCTGTACCTTACTTATCACAATCTTTTAACCATTAATACTTTCTTGGACATACCTTGTCCCCAAGACTGCGTGTGTCCTGGGGTATCAAACTCTGGGATAACTCTAATGCCTCTTAACCGGGCATACTCAATCACCAGATGGACATCAGTAGGAGTATAGATGTGGTTATAGGAGTATGCTCCCTGTGAAGTGTTCACATTTAGAGACAGTTTACAAGATGTTATACCAGTAACTCACAAAATTGAGATTAAAGTGTTATAATTTAGATCAGAGAGCAATTTTACAAATTGACCTTTTCTGGCTTATCACATGTACAACTACACTGACAAAACTTTTTGGTTGACTAGTGAAAAAAGAACCACTTTTTCACACTAAGGTAAATCTGAGGAGATCTTTCTTTTCTCCCTATGTCTGGTTCACAATCATTTACAGAAGGAAAAAAGAAAGGCTAGTTTCCATTCCATCAGATTTTTTACAGATAGGTTTTTCAAATCTTCGGCTCAGAGGCAAGTTAGTTTTCCACTCCACCTTTGCATCAGTAGTTCTGAAACAGAGGATCCTTGTTGCTACAAGACATACAAGACTAGTGGAAAAACTCAGCCAACTCAGAAAAAGATGGCTTCTTCATATGACATCTCTGCTTGTCAGTTTTGATACAGCACCTAATTTGGCATCAGGGCGCATTTGTTTTGTGACGCTGAATTTGAGCATTATTCCATTTCCACACAGCCAACAGAAACGTGACAAATGACCCCAATTTCTACAGTTTGGTGGAACAGATCCTCACCAAAGAGCAAAACTGCAACAGAAAAGCATCATGACTCCTCATGATTAATAGCATTTGTCTGGAAACTGTTTCCACAGCTGAGTTACTCCAAAAAAAAAAAAAAAAAAAGCAAACAAGAAGCCTTTTTAAAAAAAAGGTTACTCAGACAAAGGACATCTCTCTCTCCCCAGCTGCCAATGTGCAATAGAACAGAACTCTACAGCCATTACAGCCATTACTAGGAAAGCTAATCTGATTGTGTCATCTGGCATCCAGTCTTTGATTTTTAAATTCTTCATGGCATCTGCTTTAAGTACTGCCTATATAGCTTTCGTATGAAGGTCAAATTCTAATAAGCACTTTAAAACACAATCATGAATCTTGTGCATAGGCTCAGTCTGCATAATTATTAGTGCTTTGATTTGGCTACTGTTGTACTGTGATTGAGCAAGCAACCTCATGATAGTTTTCATTAATTAGGAAGATCTATTGTGAATCAAGACAAGAGGTACATTACACTGCATTTGTTTTAGGAAACATCATCTTATGTTTGGACATCTTACAGAAGTGTTGTGTGTTGTAAAGTTAACTAGATCTTAGAAAAGGTAAAAATAGCATTGCAGTGGTTCTAAACCTACAGCCAATTAGAAATTCTCTTAGATTTCCTGCCACTGCAATAAATGTAAGAGTTAAAATATATATATATATATATATATATATATATATATATATATCAACCTAGTGTTTACCACAACAGACTATTTGCATGGCATTACTGCTTGAAGGCCTGCAAACATTGGGGATCACAATCACATTTGAGCTGTAGAGTCAGCAAAGTCATTTACCATGCATCCACCAAGACAGACATAAATATGGTTCAAGCAGACCCTCCAGCAGGATCTTAAGTGTGGATTTGCTGGTACTTATTGGTCCTTCAGTACTGTTTCACAATCAACCAAGGCAGGTTTATTCCACCATTGTAGTGCTCTCATGTCTGCATTTTATTTTCAGGAAATACGTGCCAGAGTTCTGCCCTCCCACCCTGTTGCAATGATGTTTACTCACCTTGTTACTCAACTCGGGGAAATAAATACTCTGATAAGGGAATGACTGATCATCTACTACATGCCAGTGGAGAACATTGAACTTATTAAAAGCCATTGCATCCTGTAACACACAATGCAATACAGTCTAGTTAAGCACTACACTCTCACAGAAAACCCATGCAAAAAAGCTGTTCTTGTGCCAGTACTAGCTGAAGGTTTCCACTATTCCACTGTAAGATCCTGCAGGCCTAAAGCAACAATAAAAAAAGGGGAAAAAAACAAATAAAACTAAGTGTACCATGCTTCGCTCAATCCTTGAAGTATACATCAAAATGCACCAACCTGTTTATATTACTGTTCCTTTCCTTGGCTATTTGCTCCACTCCTGTTGACAAGCAGTTGATCTGATCATACTAAACTGGTGGTAGATGGCAAACTGCTGTAAGTTTTTATGAATCTTCTTCCACTTCACAACACATCTGAGTAATTCTTTATGTGCCATCAGCTGTTTCACTGCTTATGCTTTTCTATCTAAATTCTCATGCTGTGTAGTTTTCAAGTCTGAATTGAGATTCCCAGCAGTTGGTACATCCCTACTGGTTAGTGACTTCTCCCAGAATTCATTTAAAATGCATAAACTATGCACTTCCTCCCTCAGAAGACAGTGTTCCTCTTTCGTTTTGAGTTAATACAGTGTCAGTACTTCCCCTTTGTCCACTATACATAACCAAGAAAAACATTAAGACAGTTATTACAGAATCATGACTCAAACTGGACAGTTAAACATGTATCCTAAGTTATACACTTTTTTTTTTTTTTTTTTTTTTTTAAGAGTCAGTAGGAATGTTGAGTGGAGGGAGTGAGTGTTCTCTACATCCTTCTGGACTAAGTAACGGCAACACAGTTGCCAATTACTTGCCATAATTCTTTTTTTTTTTCCCTCATTTCATTGAGCTGTATTTAAAGAAGTAACAAAATCTCTTTAGGGAACTCTTCCCTAATCCAAAGGAAGATTTATACTTTGTCCATTCTCCAAAATTATCTCATCTGCTTTGCTAGACAAGCAGAAGTATTAGTTACCACTTACCTACCTGCGCTTTAGCAAATACTATCTTTCCACATGGAAAATTATACCTCCTGACCTTCTTTTCTGTGCCCCTACCCCAGACAGTGCCTGCCCTTCCTGGAGCTACAGTACAGCAGTTAGACACAAACAGGAAACGTATGCCTTAAGCATCTAATTACCACATGTCAGTGAAGGGATTACTGCTGCTTTTTATTAGATTAGGCTGTATTCAAGCAAGCACAAAGGTAAGAGGAAAAGTGCACTTGTTCTTAAACCAGTGAAAGGGCATAAAACAGCTCTAGGGAAGTATCAAAGCCACAGAAATAACTTAAGGAAAAAATCCTAGACAATCAACAGTTACAGATATACAAAAATGGTTAGGAACACAAGTCTCAAAAGTCAAGTTAGCCTCGGACAGATGTCTGTTCTTTTAGAAAAGACAGCAAATATTGACACAGGAACTACTCGAGCTGTTGGAGCATTCTCAGTGGTAAATGACTGCTTGCACAAACACTACTTGCCGAGCAAGGACTGATCCTAAAGGTAAATACAAGTGGTCAAATACCCACAGAGGTGAAAGCCCCAATACAGCTCTAAGCACACAGTTCAAGGATGACCTCAAAAATAAAGGCTGGTTTTACCTATGCTCCCTCCATGCCCATCTCATGTCTGCTCTGCTAAGTCCCGAAACATGGAAGTATCTAAAAACATGGTTTCTCTTGGAAAAGCAGTACAGATACATGATGGGAAACTGCATGTTTGTTTGTTCCTTCGTTCCTTCCCCCTCCCCCTTCAAAGGCTCCTCTATTTCATCCCACCAAAGAAGCCCTGCTACCAGGGTTTTAACAAGGGAAAAAGGCAGGGGAAAACAAACAAACAAACAAAAAAACCCACAGTTCCAGGTGCTATAATCAAATTCCTCATCTTGCAGTCAGTTCAGGGTGAGAGTATACAATTCTTAGCGTGCTCTAAGTAAGCTTAGTGCTTAGTAAGCTCTTGAGAGAAAGCTTATTCCCTCCAGCTCTCTTTTTTCAGGGGCACATGGTCAGGGAACTGAAAGAAATCAGTAGCCCTCAATGAACAGGTTGGAATCTCCCCTCTCTACTTTGTTACTGAATTGTTCTTAGCAACCTAAGCTACATAAGAAAGGAACACCAAAGCATGGTTATAGAAATGACTGGAGTTTTCCTGCAATCATAGGAGCTTAGTTCAGGACTTGTAGGGTCTCTGCAGTATTGCACAGTGACAGTCAGATGTCTCACTCAGAATGTACTTCCAAGAAATGCATGAGCTGGCCTAGCCAACAGAAAATGCTGAAAATTCGAGGTGCCATAAATCCCAGTCTCCTTCACAGATTCACTAACCACTGCATCTGCCCACTCAGGATCTTGAGCATAGACTCTGACCTCCACTTAGCAAAATTCACTCTCTCCTTTTAGAGGTCAGCCAGAGGAAACAGGTTTTCCTTTCATATCAATATCTATTGCTAATACTTCAGAGTGGAAAGTACACCAGCAAAACCCCTTCGTTATTAATGATACAAAATCGTCCACTTACCAGGTTTGTAAGAATAGATTTCAATGGTAAATAATGCCTTGAAGTATCAAGCAAAATTCCTCTATGAGCAAATCTTGGGAAGTCATAGATTTCAGATGCATTGACAAGAAACTGTGGGAATGAGATTTAAAAATTAGAATTCCCATTGTATGTTCATCATTACGAACAGGAAATACATTTACTTTTCAGTGTGTTAGCAGCATTCCAAATACAGTTTTCCAGAAAAAAAGCCAGTGAAACTAGCAGAGGATTTACTGTTTCTAGAACACCACCTAATAAAGAATGCTATCAGGTCTGTTTTTTTAATTAATAGCTATACTCACACTTCCATAATCATCTTCATGAACCAACTGGCTGAAGGTTTCCAAACCTGAAAAAATCCAAGAAATAGATTTGGAGCACAATCCAGTACTTGTCCTTAAAACTTCAGTTAAAAAAAACAGGACCATAACTATTTATGGGCATTCACATAGCTAGAAAGAATGCTTTGTAATTAAGTTTCTTTCTCTTCACCACAGTTTCCTTAGTTGCTCAAAGACCACACTTAAAGAAGTACTGTGAGAGAGAACTCTATTATATATTTAGAGAGAGTACTAAATATTATCACTACTGCTCAACTGTACCAAATTAACTCTCGAATAAAATGGAGAGTAATGTAGGCATGTCTAGTGTTGTCACACATATATTCCTGTAATTTCTAGAACTGGTGAAGTTTCTAATTTAGCATGAAAAAATAACTAGTTTAGATAACATTCACCTTCCAAAAAGGACAGCAGACGAACTTCATTATAGTCTTTTTGGTGACATGTTCAGCACGTTCAGTTCTTAGGTGCAGGTAGAGAATAATTTGTCTACACTGCAGATCAGAGAGCTTTTTAGCACCAAGGATTTGGTTGGCTATCCAGACAGAAGTTGGACACTTTAGGCACAGCAAGAGTGCACTTATGGTGTGCCACTGGATCTGGGCTGCTGAGCATCCAGACTGAGGGTCTGGCCAGCACACATCTTGGCACCCGTCAGTGCACCTGCCCAAGTTTCCTTCTCAGGAAGGACTGAGCAAGGCTCAGGATCAGCTGTTTTTTAGGTTCTTAGCCTATCACGGAGTTTGCATAAGGTCAGAACAAATAGCTCTGTATGCAAAGAATCATCTTACCTCTTAAAGCACCCCATACCTCATCTGCTTTCAGTACAGCCACAGGCTCAGTTATGGTTAAACAATCTAAAGAAAAGAAGAAAAAGCTATCCTTCAAAAAAGCATAGATTAAGAGACTCTTCAAGTCCAGGTTCTCCCTCTTCTTGTAGTATTTTTCAGTTCTAACCAACACTGTTTTTAATGGTAATACTGTGCAGCTATTTTTCATTTGTTTATATGTTCCTGAAATACTCTGACCTACTAGTCTGAGAGTCAACAGTTAATCAATAAGATGATAAAGAGAATATTGTGCTTAATAATGTCAGTGGTAAATATCACACCTGGGCCAGAATTCTAGCCTAGTTTAGCCCAAGTGATTCAAAGCATATCAAATATTATTTTTGCATTTCATACATAGGCAATGAGGGCTGGGTAATTAAGCCAGACCTAACCACAGAAGTTTATTTCTCCTTTTACCTTCTTTTTCTATACTTTATGCTTACACATTTTTTAGAGATACAGCTTGTCAAATAATATTATTTGGTGCTTATTATAAAATCTAATTACAGAAGGGGGGGGAAATCAAACCTAACCATCTAGTAAGCATGTTTAGGTGGGCAGTATGATGAAGGAGGAATAAAAGTAAATGATATCTGAAGGGATCTGTAATAAACCCCCCTCAAGTTTGAAGAAGTTTAATTGACCACAAAGTGCGGAAACAAAACAAAGCTCAAGTCATTCTGTTTTTCCATTTTAAATGGTCCAGGAAGTTTTAGTAAAGAAACAGATATCTTTTAAATATGTTAGTTTAAAAATATCCCCAGATAAATATAGTTTATTTAAACATCAAAGCAATAATAAACTGACCAGAGTCATGCGTTTGAAAAAAAGAGGGGGAAAAAATTAGCAAGGGGTAAATTACTGCATGATAATTTGTTGAATACACCTCAGTAAGAAAGAACAGTTAGTTATAAATAATACAGTATAAACATTTGATTGAACTACCGCAGGAAGCAAGTCAGGGACATAAAGAAAGCACCTCAAGCTTCCATTTTAATCTAAACAGACTTTTCTGTGAATACTGGAAGTTCTGGCTAAGAAACACAGAACCTGGAAGAGGATCACAATCTCCACAGATCTTTTAGTCAGAAATTGTAGTTCTGGTCATGGATTTGCTTCTAAGCCAGCATTTTTTTTCTGAACATGTATCATACCTTAAATGAATGCAGCACAACAAGTTTTGTATAGCCTTATGAAACCTTTTACACAAAGGGGCAAAGAAGCCAGTAGACAGAAGGCAGATAACTTGTACTTTGCATAGGTATCCAATATTCTTGCTATGGAATCACTACATTGACTGACCCATGCTGTCTCTGTTAAGATATGAAACCAAACTTGCTATCCAACAGGTGATTAATAACCACATGTTTCAACTTTGTTCCCTGAACAAGCCATCCCATGAAAACCAGAGAGTTAAATCCTTGCTGAAATCTGGAAAATTCAGCTTACTACACTAAAAAAAACCCCTCTGTGTTACTTGTAATAGGAAATAACTTTCCTACAGCAGAGGAAGAAACTCTGACTACCTAAAAATCACATGATCTGACAGATTCCTGTCAGAAAAGAATTAGCTTTGGTTAAAATCTGAAGTTCACAAACCAATTCAAAGTTCAACTAGCAGTAAAGCAATATAATAGCTACCATGGTAAAGAAATTCTAAATCATCAACGATTTACTGCTGTATCTCTTTTTGCATTTTAATGTATGATAAACTTGCATACAAAATTGCACTATTTGGCTACATGTACCAAAAGGACTGAAAATTTTTAAAAATTAAGACATTCTTTGACAAGACAGATAGAATTAATTCTGCTGTAGAAGTATGACTTAAGATTAAAGGAATCTTCTTCTAAGGATGTATATCCTTGATACCAAAGAAAACTGCCTCAGCTAGTACAGACCTAGAAGGCTGTCTCAAAACAGAATTAAATGAATTGACTTCTCATCCTGTGTTAACTCTCCCAGATGATAAGCACTATTATCCACTTATCTTTATTTGAGTTATGAGACTTCTCTGGTAATTAGGACTTGATTTTAGAGTATTTCTCCAATCTAGACTTTAGTCATGGAACTAAAGAAGCCTAGCAGAACAAATTCGACATAACCAACATGTTTTTAAATCTTTTTTTGTCATATGTATTGCCAGAATGAAAACAGATTTATAATACCACAAGGGGAATGATAAGAACTTCAATGAACACTTTCTGTTTGTCTTGGAAAAATACTAAATACATAAGCCAGTGTAAACTGCTTCACTTCAAATGTAGTTATTTCAAGGGAGAGTGGATGAATAAGCAAAGCCAGCCTTCATTCAACACCCATTACTGAAAGAAAGGATGACCTGACTATTTACAGATCCAACCACCCATAATTAGATATAGTACAGCATTATACCTGTGATTCTTAATGATAGTTATTAGAAAGGATAGCAGCAGGTATATGCTATTGAAACTGAAGAAGTCATAGACTGTGTTTCTAACCAATGTCATCATTCACTATGGGTAAAAATTCATTATAAAGGCAAGAATTTGCTTCAGATTGCCACTGTTGTGAAGTGTTTTCAAGAGCTCCAGCGAGCCAGTTATTTCCCAGTCCTTTAAAAGAAGCTGATGACTTTTACATTGCAAATGTGATTGGAAAACAAGCACTAATGATGAGAGGAAGAGGCAGGGAAAAAAAAACCGAAAAAACAACAGCAACAAAAAAACCAAACAGACCTAATATAAACTGCTGCGAGCTCCCTCCACACGATACTCACATGCCTCGCTGGACGCCAGCTGCGGGTAGCCGTTGCAGCCGGGCTCTGGGGACGAGATCACCACCTGCAGCTGCGCTAACTCCGGCTTGGCAGCGAGCCCTTTTCGACCCCGCTGCAGCCACCGGGCGTACCCGAACATGTACTCGTAATACCTGTCAGGGAAGCACAGGCACTGCAGGGCTCTCAGCTGACTCCTCCCGCCGCCCCGGCCGCACGGGGCACTCCGGAGGTAGGGGCCGACCTCTCCCTGCCCCATGGCCAACCTGATGTCCCCACCGGCCTGTGCCCTGGAACCCCGCCCGCGCTCCCGCTCCACCGCCCACCCCCCGGCTGCCCCCACCTGCAGGCCCCCGCGCGGCAGCCCGGGCGACCGCCGGCCCTCACCTGCGGAAGGCGTCCTGCAGGAGGGCGCAGGCCGGCCCCGCCGAGGAGCCGGCCCCGTGCACTATCTGGAAGCGGTCCGGGGCCAGCTGGAGCTGGCGGGGGGACGTGCGGAGCGACTGCGGCAGCGGCCACAGCGAATCCTCGGGGAAAGCGCCTGAGGCCGGGTCCCAGTCGGCCAGCTCCAGCTCGGGCTCAGGCTCAGGCTCGGCCCGCGGGACGCCATGGCGAACGCTGGTGCCCACCAGCACGGCGGAGACGAGGAACAGCCCCACGAGAAGCCCACCTAGCCCCATGGCTCTGCCCACAGTACTACGGCCGCGGCAGCCAGCGGGGCGCCAGCCAAGCGACCGCCCAGCCCCGCCTCCGCCATCACGGGACCGGCGAGGGCGGGCCGTGGCTCGTTCCTCTCAGCGCGACTCACAGCGGCGCCACGCGCCGGGAGCGCCCCTCCCCGGCCCGGAGCGAGGCCGCCCAACGGCCGTGTGCGAGGACTGCCCAACGGCCGCGCGCCGGCAGCGCCCCCCGACGGCCCAGGGTGAGGCCGCCCTCAATGGCCAGGCACCCCTCAGCGCTAGACCCCGCTCTTGCCTCCTGCCTTGTGGGTTCCGTGTTGTCTCCACTGGCCCCTGTGTGTGTGCACCTGCCTGGAGGAGCTGGCGGCCATCAGTCATCGTGTGTCGGCCATCTGGCCTCTGCCTCGTGCCCTTATGACCTGTGGCCCAGTGCCGTGGCACTGCCAGTGGGCACAGAGCCAGCTGCGGTCCCTCAGGGTGACTGCTGTAGCGGTGGCGGCCGTCCTCTGGTGGGCACCCAGCGCGGTGGAGAAGGTCGGGTGCTGCGAGGGGGCAGCTGGGCTCCTTACTGCTCTGTGTGCTGCCCTGCGAGAGTTTGCTGCTTCTAGTGTCGTGGCCTGTATCACAGACTCCTATTTGTAAAACTGATCAAAGAAATATTGACGGAGCATTGCTGGGTCAGAAATTGTTTTGATCAATTTTTGTGTATTGATCAATTTTGTGTTTTGATCAATTTTTGTGTCTTGATTTGGATTACAGCTTTTTAAAGGAAAATCTAAAGAATCATTTGTATAAACAAAACAGTTCTGGTCTTAACAGAAGTTCTTTTTTCTTCTCTCTTGAAAAGACTGTGTCTGCAGATTGTATCATAAACTGATGTGAATAAGCAAAAAGTCTGACTTGCAATAAAGTGTTACAAGTTTTAGCCAAACTAGGTGTTTTGACAGTTCCCAAGGTAGATTTTTGGAAATTGATGTGAAGTGTTCAGAAGGAAAACCAAATGCCTGAAAGCTGGAAATTCCAGTAGAAAGGCAATTCTGACTTTGAGCCATCTCTAATTAAATGGTCAATGAATACACTGAAGCTTCATCACTGTTACTTAGGCTGATGAACCAGTTAAACTAATAGCAAGAAAAGAGTTCATACCTGCATGTTGTTATTGCAGAGGATCTGATGATTCAGTCAGTCACCACTGTCTCAGCTATGCTCTGTATGTGGAAGGTTATTTCTAGTCATGAAGAACAGAAATAGACTGCAAATAAACAAAAAATAGTTTCTCCATAATGAAGGCTACATTTGTTTGCAAAGAGCACAGATATCTTGCTGTTAAATTAATTTAAAAAATACTCTTATCGGGTACCTCATCCTCTTCTGAGCTATGTCACTCTGCAAGTTTGGAGAAGAACTTAGGATGTGTCAAGAACACTCCCTCTGGAAAATGCTGAAGCCTCATCCATTTAGTGAAAAATTGTAGAGTGGGGACCATAGGCGTTTAAGAGGAGGTAAGTCCAAACTGCTACAGCTGTGAGCTCAGCACTGGTCCCAAACATTCAGTACTACTCCCTTTCAATAAAATTTGTGTGATCACACAGTGAGCAGGTCCAGGGAGCCTATCTCACTGCTCACACATGCATACACACACACACACACACATACACACGGCACAGTGGAAGGAGTGGGAGTAAACAGAAGAATGGGGAAAAGCTGAGGCTATGCGAGGCTTGTTCAGACTGAAACTACAGTTTAAGGAAATGAATCACATAACATCCTGTATTTGTTTGCTGTGCCTGTTCGTGCCATTGGAGTGTGAATTCTTAAGCTGTTTGATGGAGGTTCATCCTTAGCAGAGTGTTATTTACTCTCCCCCTATTGTAAGTAAAAAGCAATTATTTATTATATAGTACTGAGCATGCACACAACACACAGGCACACTTTTAAGTCCCCTCCCAGCATGCAGTGAGATCAGTGTGGATGGAGATGGCAGTGTGGTCTTTTCTGGCTGTCTCCAAGGCCATTGCTATATATTTCTATTCAAGTTGTGGCAGAGGTTTGGGGTTGCTTGTTATACCTTCTCTGTGCCTGATATGACTGTCTCCTCAGTTATGCTGACTCAGCTGTTTGTGTTGCCTGCCTCTGTTCATGTTTTTAGGTATATTTAGAAAATCTGGATTATTGCACATGTTTCTTTGGCACAACTGAGAGAGAAGTAAACTCTGTGCGGGAAGTAGAGGGCAAGGATGAGTATGTGAAAGTTGGTGGGGGCAGTAGTGCTGGTTGCTCTAGGTGTGCTGAGCTTTTTTTGCTTTTAGTTTTGATTGTGGCTGTGGTTGTAGCTTCAGTAGAGCAAAGATGTTTTATACCAGTTAAGTAGATGTCTTTGTCAATGTCGCTCTTTAAACAAGCTATTCCATGCACAGAAAACTAATGAAGCCAATTTACATTTTTTCTTCTCTGGGTGGATTTTCTGACATTTAAGAAAGGCAGCAAGCAGTATTTCTTTGTGTAAGTTTACAGGCCATGAATAGGCCATAAATATGGCCTTTGTTTTACTCGGTTGTCTATTTTGATGAAACTTGTAGGAACTTAATATCTCGGAGGCAGCTACCTCTCTTCCAGTTTTGCTTGAAATTGGCCACTGGGGTGTAAAAGTTACTGGATGAAAGGGTGGAGTAGACAGAGAGACATGTTATCCTCATTTCCTGAGGAAACCTGGCTAAAAGGTCCTGTAGTGTCTTTAATAACCATAAGCAATCTGGGCTTGCACATGCATTATTAGATGCTATTGCGTTTAAAGTGCTGTAATATAACCCAGTTTTATATTACATCTAGTGATTGGTTTTAGGCTTACAGAGAAGAAATAGAGAGGTTAAGCAGGGAGGTGTAGAATTGAAGAGTACTTGACTGCAGGCTGCAGTCCTCCAGTAGGTTGTACGGCAGCTGACTGCCTCTTCGGAGGCCCGCTGATTTTCCTGGGGTTTCCACTGAGCGTAGCAAACTGGCTGTGAAGAAACTGCAGAGCTGGGGCTATAGTTGTTTTAGCCAACTATTAGCCAATGCGGTAACTGAAGTATCTGTGAAGTATTTCTGACTTTGCCTCTAATTCATAGGGCAGTCTGGGGAAGCAGCGAAGATGTTTCTCGAAGATTGCTTAGCTTCAGTATCAGCTCAGAGTCCAGAATGTGGAAAGCTGTTATGAGACCTCTTTATTCTTAACCTGTTTCATGTTGTGCTTCTGAGAGGTACACATTTTGATTATTGTTCAAAGGCTTCTCTTTATTGATTTTTGCTTGCATTGTAACCTGTTTAGAACAGGGAGTGTGCTCTTATCTACACCTGTAAAGTCTTACATAATTTTACAGCTTATACATATCTACTAAAAGAATGCTAGAAGTATTACTTTGTTTCTGTGGAAATTTTAAAAACTGCAAAGAAAATTCACTATTGATTTAAGGAATTTGCATTCCGTTTTCCATCAGAGATGACTTTTGAATTCTCTAAGATAAAAATTAGGTGTTAGAGTTAGAATATAACTCTTCTTTTGTGAAGTCCAAAAAAAGAAAAAGATTGCTGAAATAAAAAATAAAACATGACATGAATGGCATGAATGTAGCTAGGCTTTACTTCTACAGCAGAATCGCACAGATTCCTTCCACACGCACATTCTATGTTAAAAAAGAAAAAGAGATTCAAACTTTAAGGAATCTTAAAGGTTCATCTTGCTAACCATAATGGCAGGATAATACTGGACAGAAATATCTGTTATGGGAGGAAGTGGTAAAGGTGTTTGCAAGTTACTGAATCTGGCTGTCAGTGCTTCTAGTTCTGCTGTGGCTGTAGTCACTTCAAAGTGACTAGACTCCTTTCACTGGTGTTTTCAGGTGTGCAGAGGGATTTACCATATGGTGTCTGCAGTTTGCTCCCCTTCTTACTCGAGAAATAGGTCACTATTTCCGCTCTCCCTCCTTGTTATTATCACTGAGTAATATTTTGTAGCCACTGTGGTCTGGTCAACATATGGGGAATTCACTGCCTGGTAAACTAGGGTGTGAATTGACAACATTTTGGGAATTGCACATTGGTGTCTCTTGAAGACATTTTTAGGGTATCTTAAAGGCCTGCCCATTAACTTTTGAAAGAAATTATTAAAGTTAGCAGGATGTGTGACTTTCCCATTATTTGGAAATCAGGTGATATTTTATTTGCCGTTTTTCCAAGCTAAGCTAAATTTCTAAACTAACTCAAATTGAGTTGACTTGAATTCTGAGTGAATGTTTTCAGTGGTTGTAAGCCATTCATCTCTTCCACTACATGAGTTAGTTATAGGGCTTGTCTGCAAAGAATAGCACCTTTATGTGCAATAGTTACCCTGTCTTGAAATGACATAGGATACCTCAGCTGAAGGGCTTGCCTACAATAAGGTGTTGTGGCAGAGTAAGGTAGGATCATAATTTCATAGTACAAGGAGCTGCTTGCATTAACTCCCTACAGGGAGTGCTTATAATATGCTGTAAAGTTTCTGCAGTTTGAAAACTTTTAGCATGGAGTCACTTGCTGCACTGTAAATTCCTCACCTAGCTTACAGACAGTCTTCTGTATGGCAATTGTATGTCCAGGTTTCGCTGGACATGTCTTCTCTTTTCTCCTGGAAACTTTGTACAGATGGATTTTAAGGACATTTTAAAATCAGAGGTATCCAGGCATCTGTTAGATCTAGGCTGGAAACCTCCAAAAGCCTGGAAATCCTGCGTGATCACAGAGTGCATGAGCTATGGGCTTAGGCCTAGCTGATTTCAAGCACATTTGTTGGCTGGGAAGAAACTCAAAATGGGAGAAGATTATATAGGAGCTGTGTGTGAGCTACACACTGAGAATGCTGGTACTGATGTTGACTGAGTGATTAGGAATGAGAACTAACCAAAACAGGATGCTTAACTGATGTAACTTGAAGAAAACTCACAGGCCAGAACAGCTTCAGCAATAGCGAGGACAGTTTGCGAATGGATGCACATGCCAGAAGCATGATTAGCATATGTAAGTATGTGAACCAGCTGCAAAGCAAATTGTTGACATAGCATATGTAATATATGTATATTGTTTTATAAAGGGAATTGTGGTTTAGGCTGCTGGCCTTGCTGTATATTACTGTCAGATTACTGTTTCAATGCTTGCTATGTTTGAATACAAGAAAATCTGAAGATAGTTCTGGTATTGAGTCAACTCTGTAGCATGAGTATTTAAGTCCCTAGAAGGTGTGAAAGACAGATGTTGGGAGAAAGAGCTAGCATTACCAGATGCAGGAACATTTTAGTTTACCGTGCTTTTGGCTGACTATAAAAGACCTCATGGTCTTTTCTTGACCTTGTCTTTTTGCTTCACAGCTGTCTGAGAATCCTGAGGTCTGGAATAGCACTAACTCCAGGTTTGGGAACTCCAGGCTGATGGAGTCTGTTGTTTTACTGTTCTGGTGGAGAATTGCTGCTCCCAGACAGATTGCTCTAGTGTGTGTAGTTTCCTTAGCCCTGGTCCTTTGGTCTTCAGTGATCCCAGTGAGATATTAGGGAGTGAAGAAGGCAGAAGCAAGTCAGAGATCTTCTGGAGTCTGTTATTCAGCAGTGATGTATGCCTGATCATTTCCTGCTGCTTTCTCAGATGACTGTCCATCACCACTCACACAATTTGGCAGGTTAGGATGGGGTAGGGCTGTGCTGGATTAGAAAGGGCAGTCAGCAAATAGGTTGCCATTTTGAGCACAGAGGAATAAGGACTATTCAAGCAGGAGAAGAATTTCTTACCCTTCTAGGATCCTGTATCTAGAGATGCCCAGGTATTTTACTACTGCAGCCTAAGCATTCAAGCATTTCTGGCCTTCTACTAAACAAAGTTCTTCTTAAAAACAGCTTGTTTTCCATAACTGGATGTCATCTCTAAGCATGTGGAGGAAAAGAAGGTGATCAGGAGTAGTCAGCATGGCTTCACCAAGGGGAAATCATGCTTAACCAATCTGATAGCCTTCTATGATGGAATGACTGGCCGGGTAGGTGAGGGGAGAGCAGTGGATGTTGTCTACCTTGACTTCAGCCAGGCTTTCGACACTGTATCCCATAACATCCTCATAGACAAGCTCAGGAAGTGCGGGTTAGATGAGTGGCCAGTGAGGTGGACTGAAAACTGGCTGAATGGCAGAGCTCAGAGAGTTGTGATCAGCAGTGCAGAGTCTAGTTGGAGGCCTGTAGCTAGCGGTGTCCCCCAGGGGTCAGTACTGGGTCCAGTCTTGTTCAACTTCTTCATCAATGACCTGGATGAAGGGACAGAGTGCACCCCCAGCAAGTTTGCTGACGATACAAAACTGGGAGGAGTGGCGGATACACCAGAGGGCTGTGCTGCCATTCAGAGAGACTTGGACAGGCTGGAGAGGTGGGCGGAGAGGAACCTCATGAAGTTCAACAAAGGCAAGTGCAGGGTCCTGCACCTAGGGAGGAATAACCCCCTGCACCAGTACAGGTTGGGGGTTGACCTGCTGGAAAGCAGCTCTGCGGAGAAGGACCTGGGCATGCTGGTGGACACCAAGTTAAGCATGAGGCAGCAATGTGCCCTTGTGGCCAAGAAGGCCAATGGCATCCTGGGCTGCATCAGGAAGAGTGTTGCCAGCAGGTGGAGGGAGGTGATCCTCTCCCTCTACTCAGCCCTGGGGAGGCCCCATCTGGAGTACTGCGTCCAGTTCTGGGCTCCCCAGTACAAGAGGGATGTGGCACTACTGGAGAGGGTCCAGCCAAGGGCTACAAAGATGATTAGGGGACTGGAGCATCTCCACTATGAGGAAAGACTGAGAGAGCTGGGCCTGTTCAGCCTGGAGAAGAGAAGACTGAGAGAGGATCTTATCAGTGTATATAAATATCTTAGGGGAGGGTGTCAAGAGGATGGGACCAGACTCTTTTCAGTGGTGCCCAGCAATAGGACAAGAGGCAACGGGCACAAACTGAAACACAGACAGTTCCATCTGAACATGAGGAAAAACTTCTTCACTGTGAGGGTGACAGAGCACTGGAAGAGGTTGCCCAGAGAGGTTGTGGAGTCTCCTTCTCTGGAGATATTCAAAACCTGCCTGGACATGATCCTGTACAATATGACCCTGCTTGAGCAGGGGGGTTGGACTAGATGATCTCCAGACCTCAACCATTCTGTGATTCTGTGACTGTTTTCTGGTCAGGCTCCTTCACAATTCTGTACTACAGTCTCCAGCCTCATACCTCTTTCTGTAACTCCTGACTTCCTACATATACATTCCCTCAATCATGGAGCTCAGAGATATTAGAAGGTCTTCTAGTGCAAGGCTTCTAATCATGTTAGAGCCTATTTGTTCATGTAGAGAAAGGGTGCAACTCAGATGGGGAGAGGGGACTCAGAGAAGACCACTAGTTTGTCCCTGCAAGATGGCTTTGATAATGGTGCAAGACAGTAATTTCCTCAAAAGTGGTCTGATGTTTTGCATTCAGGGCATCCTGCCTCTTTGCTGTTTCCTGGGGGAGATGAAATCCAGGGTCCCAGCATAGCTCTGGCTGACAACATGACAAGAAGCATAGCGCATAGGCCAGGTGCTGAGTTTGCTGCTTAGACATGCCGTCTCCTGGGCTGTGAGCGTGGAAATGGACAAAACCTGGGTGCACAGCTGCAGTTAGTCAAAAAGGTGACATCTGACTTCCAAGGTCTCAAGATAGCAGTGCACATCCACATAAGCAGAGCGGTGAATCAGGCAGAGATGCACTGCAGGAGGGTGCCTGGTCAACTGCTAATGTATTATGAAGCAAAGGCACAACCACACAAACATAACCACCGTTTAATTGCTTTGAAGATAAATTACTCTTGGTTAGAGCATGTCATTCACTCATCTGTTACATCGTTGTAAGAAATTATGTATTGTGGACACAGATCCTTCTACATCACTTGGTATGTACTACACTAAAATGCCTGTGCATGCAAGCTTCAAGATATTTTCTGTGGAAGAGCCTTGTCAACATTGAATATGAATGTGATAGAATAACCGAAATGGCCCAGAAACACCCTTAGCAGGTTCCACACAGCATCCAAGGCATAGAGCTCTTGCAATTTATATATGTTGGAAGACTGCTTTAATAATCAAAGAGGATGAGGTCTATACAGAGAGGGATTTTTTTTTTTTTTAATTAGAACTAGCACTGTTACTGGGAAAGATGGCAAAAGCTTTTCTTCCCTACATGAAGCCTTGTCTTCAGCAGCAGGTGGTGCTGTGCTCTCATTAAATCAGTGTTGGGCACTCATTCCTGAGAACCATACCCTGAAAGTGGCACTACAGTGTGATGAAAATAGCAATTAGTCTCATCTGCATCTTTTGCTAGCCAACTAGGAACTGCTCCTGGATTCCATGCGCATGGTTTCTTTGTGGAGTTCCTCTATGCTGTGTGTGTATATGGCAAAATAAACACATGTATATGGCAAAATAAACAAATATTACTGCGTTTTGTCAGTGTGCAGATATCCATGCAAATCAGATGCCTAGTTCATGATTACTTGTATTATGAGAAGTAACACTCAGACTTACTAATTACAGATGGGTACTAATTACAGATTGGATACTAGTTAATTGTGTAATTGTTGCAGCTTCTGAAATGGAGCAAAATTCAATGTGTTAGAGTAAGCCAATACTCTGTAAGTGTAAGGACATTAAAAGAATTTTCTCATAGAAAAAAAGATAAAACAGCTACATTTACAGAGGAAAGAAAATTATTTCTTAGACTTTGGATGGATCTTGCTTTGTTCCTATCTCCCTCTTCTGTATTGCTGAAAATGTTAAACCTTAGCTTGAACTCAATTGCCAGGGCCTTGGAAAAGTTTTGATCTTTCTCCTAAATTGCTATATATTACATCCCCAGTGAATACACACACATGCATATACGCTGATTTCTAGTAGAGTCCCAGTTCTCGAGGGAGGGTTATGCAGGCATGTGCCGCATATATGGTCTCTTGTGATGAAGTGTCCAGTTTGTGGACAATAGTAAATTAGGCGAGTGGCTGACAAGCAAAAAGGTAGAGCTTCAGTTCAGAGGGACTTTGAGAAACTTAAGGACTGGACTAACAGAAATCTCATGAACTTTAATGAGAAGTGTGCCTGGGCTGGAATAACCCTGTGCATCAATACAGGCTGATAACTTCTTTCATGCATTATTGGAACAAGTTATCTAGAGAGGCCGTAGTATCTCCATCCATGGAGGTTTCAAGGCTTGACTAGACGAAACTGTGGCTGACCTGATCTGGTGTTGGCGTTAGTATGCTTTGAGCAGGGAAAAGGACTGGAGACCTCCAGAAGTGCCTTCCTGCCAATGCTCTATGACAAATGCTGCTGTGACTGAGCACCAGCTGCAGTAGATCTATGTTATACCCTACAGTTAAATTAAGTATATGTGCTGATGAAAGAGGTAAATATATGTGATATCAAAGTCATTAGGCACAGTACTGTAATGATATTGTCTTCTGTCCTCCTCTGATACCCTTCACTAGGTCCAGCTGCTCTGTGCCACCTTGCCATGCTGTGTCTCTTCCTTCTGCCCTGCACTCAAGCCTGCTCCCACAGCTGGAGAGGGAGACCCTGCAGCTCTGTTTTGACTGTGCCTCAGTGAGCTGGGGCAGGTAGGGTGTGAGAAGGGCTGACCTGGCAACAGAGCAGAGCTATGACTATGTTTATGTGGTCCTGGAAGGGAAGTAGATATTGTAGGGAAGGGAGATGAAATGAGTGTCTTGTGTCACTCTATGCTCCGGGCTTTTCAATGAGGTAAAGTCCCACGAGTCAAGTCCTGGCTCCAGAGCAGTCAGATCACCTAGCAAGAAGGGGGTTAGTGAAAGGTAAAAGGCAGAGATGCTCTCAGAACATGTTGTTTGTGACACTTGCTTGTGTTGTGATATCTATTTGGTATCTGTATGTCCAAAGGCTCAGATAGTGTTGCTCACAACTAATGTGTTCTAGTCCTTTGCTGAACTGGATCTGGGTGTATCGTTTAGTGCTGGCAAATTGTTATTGATTCTCTGTTACTTTAAAACAGGATGGTAATCCAGAAAAGCAGAAATGACTGCATACAGCATAGTCTGTTATGAAGAAAATAACCTAAACCCTTGTTCAGCAATGTCAAATACAGACTCCTTAATGCTGAATGGAGTGGATGGAGGGATATGGAGGAAGGAGGTATCAGAAACTTTGATTACAGAAGAGGCAAGCTTTATGAAGCAGTAAAGAAACTAGTGGATACAAACTCTTCCACTGGTCCTTATAAAATGAAATAAGAACATGTGTTAGGATTACAACATACATGCAAACAGGACCCAGAGTACATTCAAAGCAGACACATTTTCTAGTCCAGAAAAAAATCAAAGATAAATGGATATCTTTTTTGTGGGTTTTCATGAGAACTGCAAAAGGAATACCCTATGTTTTAGAAAATAATATGGGTAACAGTATATTGAAAAATCCCCAGAGGGGCAAACTTTGAGGATACTATTTTGTCCAAGAGAATGAAAAGCATTATTAAAAACAATAGTTTTGCCGTGAGAGCTTGCAGATGCTTTCAATAAAAATTGATAGCAGGACACAGGTGAATGCATTACTGTAAAGACTGTGAGGATGAGGCCAGTTTTACCTGCTATATAATTTGCAGCTGTTCTGCTTTAGCTTGGGGTTGTTCCATCTTTGTGACTTGGTCAGTATGTTTTTGGCTAGCACATCATAACTGGGGAGCTATGCCTCCTTTGCAAAGTATTTGGAGACTTCTTAACATAAACACTACTGTTAGTGTTTATAGTCCTTATGTTTTTTGCTCAAAAATCCATTTTGAACATAAAGGTGCGAGTCTTGCAATGTTTGTAACAAGATGCTTGTTCTGAATTCTTACTGTTATATGCTCATATTGTCGTAGTCACAATCAAGTTTAATTCCTTTCTGTTAGATACTGTACAGACATATTCTAAGTGACAGATTTGATCCCTAGAGGTGACAGAATATTCAGCAGCATAGAGAGGCTGAATTGTTGTTTTTACGTTTAGTGGAAGCCACAAGATTCTCCAGATGAATTTAACCAGTTCTTTTTTGTAGGATCCAAAAAAAGAGCAATTCACTTAAGTTTACCGCACATAAAGTTGCAGTATCTCTTCTCTTGGTGGTGTTTGTACACAAGATACTCCTGCCTGCCCTGTCCCCACTGAGCAATCCATTGTATAAACAGAATCAGACATGCTCTCTGCCCAGATTGCTTTCCATTTACTATTAAAGAACAAAGAGTTGGAAAGAGAAAGAGGAGAAAATCATGCAAGAGTGATCAGGCCTGTGCTATGTAACTCACATTCTGTAATTCTAGATGTCATGGTCTTGTAGTTGACTGTACGCTAAGCCTAAGGCCAGCTGAAATGCTGGTCAATAATGCAGACTCTGGGGCTTCCCTTAGAAAAGAGGGCTAGTGGCTGCAGTGGGAGGAGCCTTAACCTGAGGAGTAGGGTATGCTACTGCTGATGGTCCTCAACTTATCTCTGGAGAACCACATGGACTAACCATCATATTTCTCATGGACAGGATGCTAAATGTTTTCCCCTTTCTGAGTCCAGTCATGGAATCACGAGTCCAGGTCATGTTCAGAGTTAGGTTCATGTTAGGTTTTAGATAAATACAAGCAATGGGGTCATGGTATTCATAGGTCTGAAATTAATTTTAAGATCCCAGCTATAATCTATTTCAATGAACAATTTGGAAATGTTTTCTAAGTTTTTTAGTGGGCATAGTGTAAACCTGTTTTTAACATTGATGTTTAGTAAATCTGAAGAGAGGTACTGAAATGAATCATGTAACTGAATCATGTAACCTTAGAATTACAGACTGTAGCCTCCAGGTGTCTCTGGGACACTGTTAGGAATGTCTCCTTCTACGTTATCACTGAGGTTTCTTTTTAAGAGGCTGTGCTCCTGCTCAGGATTTAGTCAAAAAGGAAGCTATGGTGTGAGAGGTAGTATGTAATTTGAATCAGGACTCACAATGAACTGATGAGAGGAGCTTTTTGATTTCCGGTATATATAGGAAATACTGCAGGGCAGAAAAGAATCAGAGGTTGTTGTTACTTCTTAGAAACTGAGGCTATGAGATTAAGTAATGATGCCATTTTGAATAGGATTCCAAAGTAAATTTAGTATAGTTGTTTTAAGCTTTTTTCTGGGACAAAATCAGAAATGTCACACTGATATTCTAAATATCAGTGTATTTTCATTTGGTAGTCTTCAGATCTCTGTATAGCATGTGCTTCACTTAACCAAATCCTTTGTTTAATCAAATGTACCTTAATCACTAGGAAAACTAGTGATTACTTTCTGACACTTATGTTAGTGTCTAACTTTCTAATGACGTTCTTAAAATTGCTTCATCATTTCTACATTGCTGTGCCCAACCTAAACCTTAGCCCCGTCTACTGATATCTTGGCAAAGCACCATTTTTATGGCATCATGCCTGCTGCTTTTCCTTTCCTTGTGCACTCACCTACTACACGCCTTTTCATCTCCTCCTCTACTTAATACTGTGCATTTTTTTACACAGCATTCCCAGATCTTACTATTGCATTAGAAACCTCACTCTTGTGGCTGACCCAAACAAGTTCTTCAGATGGCATGTGGCTCCTTGAGAGCCACAATTTCATTTCAAATAATGTTTGAAAACACATTTCTATTCCTTGCAGAGAAAAGATTGAGGGTGGAAAAAAAGCACAACCCAATTTGAAATTAGAGGAATTAAAGGGGAAGGGGATTAGTTTTCAATATCTGAATCTTTAGCCAGCTGCTCAGTAAGTTTTTGGAACTGATTATAGTTACCAGTACCTTTTGTACTAATGGTTTCCATTTCATTTCCATTAGTTGCTTGATCTGTTTTTTGTAAATATTACCTGCAATTATATGTCATTTACTGCTGGAAGAATAAGTGTAAATTTAAAATGCAGTTTCATGACATTTTAGTCTGAAATTGAATTTTTAAGTGCATCTCTTTCAACATGATAGCACTGATGATTCAGTCACATGACTTACCATTAACTGTATCACAGACGTTTCCTGTAGCTTAACTTGCTATCCCTATCCCTTGCCCTCTTGAAATAAATGGACTTCTAGCAGCAGTTTTGACAATACTCTTGTCTACAAGTAATAAAACATCTGGAAATTAGACTAGATGGATAAAACAGTTCCATGTAATAATATGTATCTGGCATTCATGCAACCTCTGTATAATGCATGTTTTTTTATGGACCAGATGTGGTATTTATGTGTTATGAGGAACAGAGGCATGTTCAGTCATGCTTTTTATTGCATTTAAATGCAAGGTATATTTTAATAACTCTCAAAGGTAATTGTGTCCTATTGATTAGAAACTGTCAGTGCGTAAGACATAAACCTGAAAAAGCAAATGAATCTGTCAGAAAATTGTAGGTATAATTTAAGTTGACATTAAGCTGTATACTTATTGTGAGCTGGCTTCAAAAAAAAAGAGGAAAAAGTCAACTAATAAATTTCTACTTATTCCTCCAATGAAGGTGATCTATGAATCCTTTGATCTAAGAGTTGTTTATTTCTTCTCTAGGACTGTGTTCTGTTACATTTACAGGTCTATGAAATAATTATTCTTTTATGTTTATTCTTTAGCCTTTCACATTTTCTCATTAAGAAAACCTCTTTGGCATAGAAGCCACCTGCACAGTCTCCATTTCTAGTCTTGCATGGCATTTTCAAGCAAGGTGAATTTAACACGGGTGGAGAAGGGATTCCACTGAACTCTGTCCACCTTGCTTTTGTCATTGCTATTTCCCAAGCAGACTTGAAAAATGTGTAACTGAGCTATTCTCATGTTAAGCCTCTTTGCACCTTTTCTTCATCTAAGCTTTGTACTATTTTCGGCCTGAGTGATCACTGCTTTTGTAGGAAAGGCACCCGTGACTTTGTTTTCCATTTAGCATTCCCATTTCTGTTGAGCCCATTAGGCTTTGCCTACGTGGGATGTTCCAACCAACTTCTGCATTTGCTGTGATCCTTCTGTTTCATGTCCTCTTCCATGATCATTAGCTGTAAAAGAGCTCTCAATGTCAAGTCTCTCTTGTAGCTTCTTTAGCTGTTGTTTTTCACTCTGCAGTGTCCCCATAAACAAATAACACATCTTCTGCCTGTGTATTTCCAAATATATGTTATAGGCTATTTCAAAGCAAGTGCACTGAGGCTAGGCTTGACAGGTGTCAGTACCAGAATACCACTGCAGTTCTTCCAGTGCATCTGCTTTCTCTTAATAACTTTTATTGAAGAGGAGGAAAAACCTGCAGGGTTGCTGGCTTGACAGCTTTTCGTGAAATCTTTCTTAAACTTTGCAAGAAGGTCCCAATTAATGCAATAATTTGCTTAATTAACTTCTGCAGTAGTGAAGGCCAGAAATCTTGAAGACATTCTTGAGACTGAATTGATTTCCCCACCCCCCTGCCTCTCCTACAGTTTCCTGGTGTGTCACTGGTCTCTCACAATCTCTTCAGCACTGCCAGCCTTTTTCCTTGCTTCAGCTCTGGCTCTGCTGAAATTCTTATTCATACTTGAATCATTTCCTGTCTTGACTATTCAGGTCCTTCTTTTATAGTTCTTCTAAATCCCTATAATCTTAGACTTCAGGAGACCCAGAATACTGTGTTTAGATTACTTTTTAATCTATAGTCTCCATCCATCCCTCCAGTCAGGCATCTCTGAATTCAGGTTAAACGTCAGGCTTCTGCTTTTCAGAACTCTCCTTGGATTTGTGTCTCCCTGAACAGTTATCTGTGTTCATCCTTCTGTTCTGATTTTGAGGCTGTAATGATCAGAGTGGGTACACGTGGTTCCTTCTGTAACAACATTGAGTAAGGCAAAAGGAAACTGTGGCTTAGAGAAAAAAGCCTGTTGTTCAAGTCTGAGATTCAAGTAGCACCTCTGTTAACCCCTTGACTGTAGTAATAAGTGAACAGTCACATATGGACTTACTCATAATCCATAGCCCTGACAGAGGTGGCGTAAGGCACTAGTAAGTCTCAGTCTTAATGTATAGTCTAGATATGTGGGACAACATAAAGTGGTCCAGCGGTTCATGAGAAAAATAAAATTAATTCTAAGCCAAAATACTGGAGTGCTCTAAAAGCCCAAACCTGGACCATTTTCTGTGGGGACAAATAAGAAATGTTGGCCCCCTGTTTTCAAGTGGACTCAACCTACATGTGCCTGGCATCTTTATTGGCCAGTCAGGTCATCCCAATGGGCAAGACATAGAGCAGGCATAGCAGGAAAGCAGTGTGGCTGAACAGGGGCCATCTGGCTGAGCTCAAACACAAAAAGGAAGCGTATGGGTAGTGGCTCACTATAAAGGAGGAATATTATAGAAGCATGACCTGGGCATGCAGGGATGGAAGAAGCAAGATCAAAGTTTAGCTGGTGTTGAAGCAGGTGAGGCATGTGAAGGGCAAGGAGAAGGGCTTCCACAGATATGTTGGCAGCAAAAGAAAGACCAGAGAAAATGTGGACCGTCTGCTGAACTGGGCTGGTGCCGGGGTTGCCAGGGGACAGCAAATGGAACCTGAGTCAGCAATGTGCCCTTGCAGTGATGAGGGCCAACCGCATTCTAGGCTGTATTAGCAAGAGTGTTATCAGTGGATTGAGAGAAGTGATTATTCTCCATTCTTGGAGATTTTCAAAATTTGCCTGAAGAAGGCCCTGAGCAACCTGATTGAACTTCAAAGCTAGCCCTACTTTGAGCAAAAGGTTGAACTAGAGGCTTCCAGAAACCCCTTCCAGCCTATATCCTATGATTTTGACACAACAAAGAAGAAATTGGAGAAGCTTTGTTCAGATGAGGAATCTCAGCTCTCAAAGTGAGCTTAATCAGTTAATGGTAAAGTACAGAGTATATTCTGTAGAATTTATGGAGCTTATTAAAAATGCAGTGTATATAAGAAAGACTTTAACTTCCAAAAATTTGAATTTTCTGTGTGTTCATAAAATGAAAAAATGATCCTTTAATGCTTAATCAGTGTGGTTCTTAATACTCTGCCCCTCTCCGGAAAAAAACCCTGATATTTATTGTCAGTGTTTCATTTATTATGTTAGTTTCATTTACAAGTATAATGTGGAGTCTGAGAGTTATGATCTGAAAGTTTTGACTATGGAGAGGCTCAGAAATAGATTTAAGTAAGCACTGAATCATGATTCAGAGAGCTACCGCAGTAGAACTAAAAGGTGTTTGTAAACAGTATTGATCAGTATACAGAGTAAGACCTGTTGAAAAGAATATCAAGATTTATTGTGAAATATTTTGAAGAAAAGATTTTTTTAAGTGATAAAGAAAACCTTACAAAATATCAGGTTTCAAATAAAATACAATACATTTAAAGTGAACTGTGGATTTTAAGAGCTATGGAATAGTTTTGATTGCAGTTGAACAGTAAGATTTTCTTTGTATAGACCCCAACAGATGTTGCTTTCTGTT
Source organism: Apteryx rowi (assembly GCF_003343035.1). Lineage (NCBI taxonomy): Eukaryota > Metazoa > Chordata > Aves > Apterygiformes > Apterygidae > Apteryx > Apteryx rowi. Next base: position 691,131 of record NW_020447630.1, read on the forward strand.
TTGGCAGTTGGTAATCGCTTTTGTTTAGTGACCTCTAAAGCCTGTGTATTGTATTTGCAGTTTAATTTGTCAGCAGAAGTGGTCAGGTCATGTTATTTAATAACTCCTGCTTTTTCTGGTCATTAGTTACTCATATTACCTGGGATGCTTTGTGTAAATGTACTTCATATCACTGCTATGAATAAATAGTGTCAGAAATAGGCTCTATTCATCTATAACGCCTGTTATTATTCATTTTCAACACTATGTTTGGTCTGCTGAAGAGTGCTTACAAAGCCAGCTTCCTTTACGTCAATTCACAGTTGTGTAAACCGGGAATATGCAGACAAATTGGACATAATGCTGAGAACTGCTGTATCTCTATCTGTTCTGCTAGTACAAAATAGCTTGAAAGCAACGCTCTGAATGGAGGAGACCTGTGCTGGCCACCTTTCATGTTCCTGAAGTAGCACGCATGTACTGCCATTTTTCAGCTTTCCCTTCCTAAGGACTTTTGAATGTAAACACTGTGGAAAGAAGCTCCATGGTGGCTTTTTGCCTTGACTGTAGCTGGAACTGGAGAAAGGGATATAACGGGATGAAGAAAGTTAGTTTAAAGCCATACCATCCATTGCTTTCAGCTCTGCTAAGAGCTGCTCTGCCAAGGTGCCAGTATTTTCAAGAGATTGCCTAATATGAGTAGTCATATGTTTTGCTGTATGCAGATTTATTAATTTTTTTAATAATCGGACAAAAAGACACAGTTGAAAATACATACCTCCAGGCAATGAGTCTGAAGTGATATTTACACGTTTTTATAAAGCCCAAGTTGATTTTCCTATGAAAAATGAGGTCTGGATTTTTTTATTATCCTTTGTTTTCTTGACACTTCATATTAGTTGTACAGAATAATATAACATGGAGTCTATGGAAGTCTGGTTTACAAGCTTTACTATTCAGAAGGAAATGGGAGAAGACTTAGCTCCTGAAACAGGGAAAAAATGTCTGAAAATAGGCTTGCAAACAGGAGCTTGATGCTACATATATTTGATGGCATAATGTTTTAGTATATCAGTTCAGAAGTCATGGTTTGAAGTCAAGTTGCTTTGAATTGTCTCCAACAAAAGAAACATGTAAAGAATTTGGTGGTTTGCTGAAGGTGCCTGATTCTTTTGCCGGCAAAGGCAACGGATAACTTGTCTCTACTTTGCTGAAAGCATGATTGGATACCTAATAAAATTACTGTGTAATACAGCATGATTGGCAGTTCCTGCTTAGGAGGCCAAGGAATAAAATAGCAGAGGCATCGACATTCACTGGCAAAACTCCCGTTGACTTCACAGGAGCTGGGATTTAGTTTTAAATGAATAATGTCTAGAAAACGTACTTCCAAAACTTTGAGTTAATCTGTTTATTCCGATTAAGGTAGAGTGGACAACTATGCCTGCAGGCATTAACAGGTCACACCTATCTTTCCATGGTTGTGGGTTCTAGTGAAGTAAGTGGAGCTGTAGTGAGTGGATCAGATCGGGGGTGTGGTACCAAAACCTATTGGGGTGGAATCTGTGCAATCCTTCCAAAAGTCAGTCCACTACCAGGGTGTGACTGAGTATATTTTGGCTATGCAATTGGCACGCTCCCCTCTCTGCAGCTCCTTTTACCTTTTTGGACAAATACTGCTAAGCTAGGAGGGCAGCTGAGAGAAATACATGTTATTAATAGTTTGGACAAGGTCTGAATGCATCATCCCAAGATGGAAGCAGACAGGAATGTGCAAAGACAGATAAATATATGCGGAAAATAAGAAATGAGAAGAGCACCATTGTCATGAGTCCCTTAAGAATGCAGTTATTTATAAAGAATCAATAATTGTGTCATAAGTAATTATAACAGAATGAGGAGGGATGCATCTAAAGAGGGAAGGAGTGGAGTTAGTTTTACATCTGTGAACTTTGGTAATATAAATGCATGCCTAGTTCACTAAGCATGCCTGATTGCATAGTTCCATAATAAATGTGAGGCAAAATTATGTCTCCAGTCTTCTGCCTACTGTCTTCAACAGGGCCAAGATTCACCCTTTTGAGATGTCTGATGTTTGTTCATGGTGAGTGATTGCCTTAACAGTGAGGTTTATGATCATGTCTCACAAGCTTTGGGCAGTGCTTTCCCTTGCCTGGTGCCATGTGTTTGTTTCCCAGCTAGAGCCATGAGAGGGTGTTCGCGTCCCCCCCAGCATGCAGAAGCACTAACTTGAGGCAAGCATCTGCCACCTTACTGCAAGGGACAGGGAGAAGAGCAGGGGAAGATTGCTGCAAAACTCAGCCCGGACTTAAGGACTGTGTTTTAAATGTATTTTCAATTCTATGTGAGACGTATTAGCATGAAAAAGCTAAATCTTATTACTTAATGCATGTTTTAGAACTTCACACATTGATGTCATATGGTAGGAAACATGAAGTAGGAACTCTAGCAAAATTTAAAACTGTTTCAGTCTCGGACAACAGAGCTCTCTTGCAGAAACACATCTTCACTAGACCTGCTCAGAGAAGCGATGTAAAATCTTGTTTTTCAGATTGTCTTTATTGGTTTTATAAGAACTGTATAGAAACTGATGCACCAGTGTTAACCAGTAGCAAAGAAGAATTTGAATTCTGCGTGTGTTTTATTTTTTTTCTTTTGGTCTGACCATGCTATCTTAAAGTTGCTTTCCCCTGCCCCCATCTGTTTACTGTGATATGAAAAACTCTTCACTATGCTTTTTCTATCCAGAATACTTGAGATTTATAAAGTTTATTGCTATTAGCAATGAATTTCAAAGACGTCTAGAGAATGTACCAGTGAACATCTTCTAATCATTTAGCCATCGTAAGATAAGGTTGCTTCCACAACTGAGTTTGCATTATTCCTTTAAGGAAAATCCAGTGTTTCTTCCAATCAATTATTTGGATGTGGTGAGTCACCAAGCTTTGTTATCCTATTTGAGCAAAATTTGAAGTTTACATACAGATGAAAGCAGAATCTGAAAAGGAAATTGCCTGTTAGGAAAAACAGTACATACATTTCTTTAAGAAAGCCCAAGTGATCAGTTAGCTATCTTCCAGCTATGCACTTCAAATTCTTCCTAATTTAATGTATTACCTCTTTTACATCTTAACACATGACATATTATAAAAGACAGAAGCTGTCCTCTTTATTTTCAAACTACTGTCTTTTCTTTAAGCCAAAATATACATATACATACTACATGCCAAATGGCTCCTTCTCCAGGTAGGAAGTGAAAACATGTTCAGACATGTCCTGGAGGCTGGGAAAATTGCCAGAAAATATTTAGCTCAAATAAAGCATCAACAGTTTCATTTTTGCTACTTTCAACAGCAATCAGATCTCTAATTAAACTCCATTAGCCTAGAATAAAGCAGAGCTTTGAAGATGCAAATCAATAACCAGACTAAATGCCACACTGATTATATTAAAGTTTTGAAGCCTTGCCTGCACTGCACATTCTTCCAAGTTTAAGTCCTTGGATTTAACTTGAGCTTAACTAAATCACAGAATCACAGAATGGTTGAGGTTGGAAGGGACCTCTGGAGATCATCTAGTCCAACCCCCCTGCTCAAGCAGGATCACCTAGAGCACGTTGCACAGGATCGTGTCCAGGTGGGTTTTGAATATCTCCAGAGAAGGAGACTCCACAACCTCTCTGGGCAACCTCTTCCAGTGCTCTGTCACCCTCGCAGTGAAGAAGTATTTCCTCATGTTCAGATGGAAATCATTCAAATTAATCTTTAGAGCAGAGAAGTAATATGCTTTTTTGAAATGAAATTAATCTAAGCAATCTGTTTTCCCCTTACTGTTGAACATGAAACTTGTAAAGTTTGACTATTATAATGTTAAATTTCTTCATTCATAAACTGGTTTTCCTTTTTAAAAAACGTTTTGCTGCAAATCTAAGTGCACCAGCATGCATCAAGAGTGAATTCATCTTCTACAAAGGCCTGCTCAAAAAAAAAAAAAATCCAACTGGTACTGTGAAGGATTAAACCTCACAAAGAACCTATAAATGTTTGTATAATATACAGGCTCTGTGGCAGGATCCAATTCACTGGTTTCCTTTATGCACAAGAACAATAAAGTCTCAAATAAATGCTTTGAGAGAGTACGTAAACAAGTCTTTTAAAACAAGTAAATGTGTTCTTTTAAGTCTTTCTCATTAAACAGACATGGGCTGATGAGGATACTGAGGCTACTTGTGTATATAAGAATGCCTGAGAAACAACCCCTGCTGTAGGCAACATGTTCAAAAGTTAGATCTAAACCACAGAAATACCAACTCCATAGGACACATTTCATTCTGTTAAAATGTATGGAATCAGATTACTTAGTCCTTGCAATCATCAAGCTTCATACAATAAGACTAGGTAACTGAGACTATTTTAACCTTCTCATGTTCTGCCAAGAGCCTTCAAAAGTGTTCCTTTCTTAAGTGTTCTTAAGTATCTGTAAAAATGCTATTTAAGAACATCCAGAATTAATGTGGCCTCAAAACTAATAATAAGGCTGTTTCAGATGTTTGTGGTGAATTGTTCAGCAGGAAAATTAATAAAGCCATACTTACACAAACAAGCTTGCTTTAAACTACTTGTCTGGATCTGTCCTAAACCCATAAAAATCTGCCTCCCTAAAGCAGTGGTCCCCAACAAAGCATGTTAAGCTTCCTCTTGCTCTCTTCATCAAACTTTTTAAATTGGAAACGATATAAAATTTACGGTTTACTTTGGTTCTGTGGACCACTTCCCATGACCTCACAGGCAGTGAATCTCTGAGTTTTGAATCTCTAAGATGTGTGTGAATGATAATGGAAATTGAGACTGCAAGAAACATGTTGTCCCTGTCTTTAATTTGTCTACAGTGGATGATTGTAGCAGTGAGAAAGATTTTTGTGCAGGTGAGCAACCTGGGCTTACACCCAGGGTCCTGACAGACCTGTACCTGAATATCCGTAGGGACAGATTAGCTGAATGTCCTCCAGATACTGAAAAACAGAAAGAGCTAAAGTTTTTTTTCTCTCTCTTAAGCTTGCTCTTATGCACCTGAGCAAATCTGAAGCTTTCTCCTAAGCATGTGACATGGTCAGGGCATTTCAGCTCCTATGCTTTGCCCTCTTTTTTGTGGTACCTGTCCATTTAAGGCTTGACTCTTCACCATGCCTAAATAGGTGAAGAGCTAGTTCCCTTCTGACTTAAGGGGAAAATAACATGGAAATAATGGGAACTGTGTAACAAGTCCCCAAGCTAAAATGTAATTTTTTTTTGAGACAGATACGTGTATGTGTTTTCAGACTGGAGTGACTCAAAGTTGCACCACCAAAAAAAGTATGTATTCCCATTTCATGTCAAAAGTGCATTCTTGTACTTAAAAGTGTACTGCCATTTATGAATGCAGGAATAGCTACTTAGATGTGTACTCTCTTTACAAAGCCAAAGCTAGTTGTTTGCATAAATATTTTTTGTCTTTCTGATTTCAGTACTAACATCATAAAATGTAGAGATAAGCAAAAAATCTCCATCATTTAGGGTTCTCCCTGGATGACACACTATTCTCTATTTGAATTATCTAGTTCCTTCTTTAAGATGACACATTTTAATTAATAATATAAGGTACAGCCCCATTCTTGGAGGTTAATCAATGTTGGTGGGTTCCGAACTTAGGTCTGTAAGGGCTGGAAGGGGTCACAGAGAACTGGCCCATGGTACCTGCAGAACCTGGAAGATGTGAGGAGTTCACAAGTCCCTAGGTCAAGTTTCTGCTACAACATGGAGGCTTTTCAGTGCAGAGTGGAATAACTTGAAATAAGAAGCCAGCTCAGCTGTCACCACTGGGGGCCACTGCTACTTAGGAAGAAAGAAGGCAAAGAGAAGCTGCTGCAAGGACTGGAGTATCCACCCAGAAGGAAGCAAGTAGCTGCCCTTCTGTGGGTCACTGTTCAGAGAAGGGAGTAGCCAGAAAAGATATGCACGGGGAACTGAAGTCTCTTGTGAACTAACGTGAAAGATGCTGAGACTCTTTTGCTGAGTGTCCCTGTAAGTGATGGCAAAAGCAGCATCAACCACTCTTTACAGTGGTAGCTCTCAGTCCTCTGCTGGGCCACCTAACTCTGGGAAGTAGCTTGCATACCAGTAATGATTGGTTAATCACACTGAGTCAAAAATGGTTCATTGTCACTGTTGTCTCGGTTGATCAGGAGTGACGTTTCTTGCTAGGAGAGGGTCCAGGCAATACAGAGTATGCAAAAAGTAAAAAAAAAAGTCCAGTAGCAGAGACTTTGGGGGGATAACTAGAAAACAAGAGGAGCTGGAAAATGATAAGATTGATGGGGAAAATTATATACAAAGCAAAGTGGAGGTATTTTCTGCATAGTCTGAGGCAGATAAATTTTCTCTTAGTACTGCTCTTTTGTATAAGCAGATACTACTGAAATAGTGCAAAACTGTGAATTCTGGACTAGATGCGATAGTAAGATTTTCCCAAGGGTTTCCCCTAAGGATTAAGAAACTTTGGGTGAAAATCTTTCTCACTCCAAACATTATTCACATCCATAACATTATTCTAAAGGCAAATTGACCCATTTTAAAATCTTTTGTACAAAACATATTCAGCCTTATATAGAAACCAAGGCCTGTTTTTTCCTCTATCTTACATGTTACATGGCATAACTCACTGACTTCAAATGGGCTAGTGCTGATACACTTTATAAGTGACAAGGGAATCGTATGTCACAACCATTTGTCACACTGATGCAATGTAAATGTTCCAGGGAGGAGTATTTACATGTCATAGACAGCAAAATTAGCCCCTTAGTCCTTAGTGCCAGTTTTTAGCAGCAGATTTTCTGGTTTTGGTCTGAGGTGCAAAGCCATGCAGGAATGACATCTAAGGGCCAGTCTGACTGAATATAATCCTTTAGAAAAATAAACATATATAGAAAAGGAGAATAAGGCAAAGAGGAGTTTTTCTCCCCCCACTCCATGGGCAAAGTGGTACAATTGTTGCTAAGGATTGTATGTTGACCTCCTGTCAAACACTTAGATATCTCTCTCTGGCGCTAAACAAGCATTGTATCACATTGTGCTGTACCAAACCTCTATTTCCAGGGCAGGCTGGAGAAGCCCATCAAAGGCAAATGATAAGAAAAGCAGGTGTGGGTCACTGAGGGGTGTTCCTGGCCTCATCCCCTGAGAGATCTCTGGCACTGGTACTGCTATTGTATAGTGTTAATTAGATCATTCTAATTAATTCATTCGAAGTGTAAATTAGGAAGGAATGAAGATAAATTACACGAATACATTTAACCCCACGCTGTTTATTTAGCAGTTGAACAAAATAATGTGGTTAAAAGAGTCTAACAAGGCAAAAGCCCAAGACACAGCTGTTTAATAGCATTAAAAATGAGATCTCAGCCTGTGCTGCGGGCACATATGGCTTGTTTGCATTTAAAAGGGTTGCCAGGATAGCTGTACTGGCAAACCCTGCTAGTGTAGATGCAGCTGATACTGACAAAACAAAACAAAAAATGTATTTCAGTTTCCTGAGTGAAATAGCCTACACTGGTAAATGGATTATTCTGCTGGTACAGTTCTGTCTGTATTAGAACTCTTGCTGGTGTGGCTAGGGTAGTTTGGAAGATGTATTAGCTACATAGGTATGCCTGCACAACCTTTAAGTGTCGATAAAGCCGTATTATAAAGTTTGCTATACACTCAAAGATCCAAGAACTTGTCTCAACACAGAAGCCAAAACAATTTAAACAAATTGTGAGGTGAAACTAATTTAGTTAAAACAGCAGTGCTTCTATGCATAGCAAGCTGGATTTGAGTTGAACAAAGAAGTTATTGCTACCCCAATTGTTTCAGAGTCAAATGTGTCACTTAAAACTTCCTGATATTAAAACAGAAAATATTTTGGGTTTTATATGTCTTCTTTTTTTAAGGCCACACTTCCATTCCATATAGTCATTCTGCAAGTCATTTCTTTATTAAAAGAAAAAAAAACTCTAAGAGAAATCAATTTCACATGACTCTAGAAACTGGGCCTTTGAGAATAGTGCCAATTATCTTGTGATTTGTGATAAAATCATGATATTTAGCAACACTTCAAAGATCCCATCTATCCTGGTATACAAATGGTAGGAGAAACATGTTTAAACTAGTTCAGTGGGCATGTTAAACTATGTCCTGGGATAGGCTAGGCCAACTTTGTTTCCAGCAGTGTCAAAAAACAGATTGGCCCATCTACAAAACTGGCTTAACTGGAACTGTGTTTAAATGTGACTTGACTTAGTTCTTAGACCAGCATAAACAAGGCCAAAGATTCACTTTGGACCAGGTTATAATGCAGTTAATTCATTAAGTGTCTCTTCTGTGCTAGCCAGGCAAACATTGTTACTTTAAATCTGTTTTAAGTTGTACTTACCACCAGATGTACCTAGTTTTAACCCCTGTGCAGAAAGAAGCAGAGGCACTATTGACGCTCTTGGTCACGTGAGCATGAATAGGAGCTTGTGTGAGTGCACCACCTCAGAGTTCATCATTTCAGAGAACTGCTGTTGTGTTTTGTAAGCATTCTCAGGTGTGGATTTATAGCGAGAGGACTATGGGGTTATATTTTGTTCTCCTTCTCTCTCTCCTCCCAGCTGCAGCGCTGTCTTACATAGTGCATATGCACAGAGTTGCATGCATGCAGAAGGGCCTGGCTGGCTGTGTAGTTGTCGCCCCAACAAACGACGTGCGGCTTCGTCCAGTCATTCTGCCCTGATTAACTTCAACAGGTCCCTTATTTTATGGAGGACAAGGAAGATCAATACTTCATCTGGTCACTCTTACAGGATTATTAGCTTGTTCTATTCAAGCAGAATGGTGCCCAAATCTGCGTGTGCTGTGGGCAGCCTTGTAATACAAGCCTTGTATGTTGTCCTCTCTTCAGACCTCACTTTTCACTGACCATTCCTCACGGTTGTGAGCAAAATCAGTCTTACAGTTGAGATGTCTCTGAGCGATGGGTTAGGTAACATTATTCTGCCAGCTCTGTTTTTCAGTCATGGTGATTATTCTGCCTGTTTGAAGGGAGGGGAACAAATCTGACACTGTAGGAAGTGATGGGTCCCTGTGTTTCTAGTCAGTCTCATAGGATTATAAAATCTGATTTTCTGACACTGGATTATGGAGAATTCATGACAGTGGAATGAGCTCTAAGGGGGGAGGGCTTGGGTGGAATCTGCAGGTTTTGTTGGGAAAAGTGGGAGAGGACAGGATGGAAGGATTTTATGGGAAATATTATGATGAAAAACCCAGAGTCATAACATGGATAATCCTATGTGCAACAGAGGTCAAACACGGAAGTCTAATCCAGAATTCACTAGAGCTACTTGACTCAAGTGAGTACTGGATTAGACCCATGGTGTCTGTGAATACCCTTTGCGTAAGGCTGTTTACAATTTCCAAGAGCTTCTCACACCTAAACAGCTTTGAAATATACTTTATTACATACAGATGTGCAACGTCTTCAGACCCTGGAATCTGCAATACTTAATGTCATAATCAAACAATATTGTAAAAAGAAATAATCTATGTAACAAATTACTCTTTCATCTGCTCCCTGTTTAACCATGCTCTCCATGCTTACATATGCCCTCAGGCTCTCTGGAATTTCAGATGTGTCCTGCTATACATTGAGTGTGTGCTTGTCTGCAGTCTCTGGAGTCCAGCAACAGCAATACAAGCAACCATCTGCATTTTAGCAAAGTGCTTACAGGGCTTTCTCTATCAGGAGAAATTTAGGTGATATTTCATTATGAGGAATGAATGAATTCTCCAAACTCTCATATGCAGATATGAGTTTCCTGTCGGTGGAAGTAAAATAAGTGTTCTTATCTTCCTTGAAGCTTTTTTAGACCGAGAGCATTGCTTTAAAAATTAACAATATGCACGATGTGTAGTGTGGTATCCTGTATTTTTCTTGTAGAGAGCTGCACAATACCATTATGTAAACACTGCTGTTATGTCTAGAAGATGTTTATTTTTGAAATCAGCCTTTTGCACAAGTGCGTTTTTCTCATACTTTGTTAATTGGGAAATAATTAAAGCCAGGCCTAACTTTGTGCCGCTGCAGTACTCCAGTGCGCAGCTCTGAAGCGGTAACTCCGCGAAGGCCTCACGGGAGCGCAGTGGAGCTGCGCGGCGGGG